>NW_006408614.1:1314915-1329574 GCF_000296735.1 Chrysochloris asiatica | reverse complement strand
CTCTGGGTCCGAAGTCCCTAGTTGCTCCATCTCTCCACGTCATTGTCTCTGCCTCCATCTCAGGCATCACTGCTTCTCTGGGTAGGGTCCCGCTCTCCGCTCTTCTCCATTGATGGTCCCAGGGACCTCCGCTCCTAGACTCCCCTCCTTGCTACAAAACATCTACCTTTACATTTCCAACTCTCACATTCAGTCCTGATAACAATTATTCACTATTGTATCACAAGAGACCTATCTGCATTTCATTTCATTAGCCCCGCCTAGACAGATTGGATACTACTCAATGGAGATTCTACCTTCCTTCACGCCCTCTTGATCTAGGTTCGCTCTTGAAAGCTTGTAAGCCAGTCACTTCTTGCCTTTGTAGCCCCCTCATTTTGGGTAGTCAATGTTCAGGTTGCCCATCCCTGTCTGCTCTGTGTATGGAGGGGGTGGGAATGATCCTTGTTATAAAGAATTGTTCCCTCTTTTGTAGGTCTAAAATTTAAAAAATATTTTTAAGGTGAATTGAGTTGGGCAAGGAGCCCTGGTGGCACTGTGGTTAAGTGTTAGCTGGTAACGGAAACATTGGTGGTTTGAACCCATGAGCTACTCTGGAGGATCGTAGTAGGCAGTTTGCTTCTATACCGATCTATAGTCTCAGAAACATGATGGAGAAATTCTCTGACCTGGTGTGGCTCTGTAGGATCAGCATTGGACTGCGAACCACAAGATCGGTGGTTCAAACCCAGCAGCTACTCTTTGGAAACAACAACAAATGTGCCTTTTGGTTCACACACTGATTCACCTCCATACGTGGGAGCTTACTTATATGATTTCCCAAATAAGCATATGCGAAATGCTGCTACTTTTACGGCCCCACGTGACCCAGTTCTCTCAGAAGCTTTAACAAATCTTTTTAATTGCTTGATTCTCTGAAACGGTTTTTGGTAATGTGTTTGAAGTTTTAAAAAGTTCCTTTTAAAAAAGACTTTAAATAATGAGCAATTAGGAAAAACTATTAAATTTGTGCTTTGTGTAAGCTTCTGGAGTCTCCACAGAATTAAAAAAAAATGGTCTCTACATATATCTTTAAGGAGCTCTGGTAGCATAGTGGTTATGAGTTGGGCTGCGAACCTCAAGGTTTGAAACTACCAGCTATACCGCAGGAGAAAGATGAGGCTTTCCCGTAAAGATTTACAGCCTTGGAAACCCTGCACAGGGTCGTTGTGAGTCGGAACCGTCTCCACGGCACACTACCACCACCACAAAAATTTTGCTTTGTTCACAAAGTATATGTTTGCTTCTGATCAATTTTATGGAGTTGTTTGAATAACTATTTTCCTCTCAGCCTTTGGATTGAAGAGATATTTCTGGTCCAAGCTTTGTCATCTGAGTGACAGACTAGACAGACTGTCCATATCTATGAACTTTTAATACAGAGCCGCTTTCTAACTTTCTCCTTTCAGACTAATTAAACTGGAATGTTTTGTTCAGGGCGTCTAATCAGTTCATCCCAGTTTGACTATCTGTTGAGAATTAGGCTTTCCTGGTGTGGCACTGTGGGATAAAGCACTGGACTGTAAGGTTGGTTTGGACCACAAGGTTGGTGGTTCAAACTCACAGCCGCTCCAGGATCGCTGTGAGTTGAAATTGACTCAAAGGCACTTAACAACAGCAACACCCCAGAAACATTGAATCAGAATCTACAGTTTAGCAATATCCCCAGGTGATTCTTATCCTTATGGTTATAGAGAAGAATCCACTCAGAAAAGACAAAAATGATTACATCTGGATACAGGAAGACACCAGTCTACACAAGTGAGAACTGATGATGATTCCAAAAGATTTTCTCACACTGACAGCAAAGGTTCATGAAACAAAGAAATGATGATACAGTCATTTGATTGATTAATTTTTGGCTGAGGTCACAAGTACGCTGGGTTAAGGGTAGGGAACAAACTTCTATTGAATGATTGGATAAAAAGAGTTACAGTAACTAGTTTCAGAAATCACAGGGGTTTTCAGTCATAGTTTTATATGTCTCAGGTGGGATCATAAAATATCACTGATGGGTGTTTAGCCAAAGATTTTGTTGGTTAGCGCTGTTGAGTTGATTCCAACCCATAGCGACCCTGTGTAGGGTTTCCAAGGAGCAGCTGGTGAGCTTGAACTGGCAACCTCACAGTTCAAACTGACTTTGCAGTCCAGTGCATTAGCCCAAAGCATCACACCAGGACTCCAGTCAAATATCTTGGGGGTGTGCGAAGATTCATGTTGGTACCAGGAGTTCATTTTCCTTGAAACAGCATGTTTATTCAAACATTTTATGTGATTTGGGAAATTTCAGATAAGATTCGCTTCATAGCCCTTTCAAACAATTTTCTTATTACATCTTTATCATGAAGAAATATTCCTTTGGCCCACTTTATACAAAAGAAAACGGTGTCAAGATTGTCTTTGAATGTATTTCCTTCACATCCACACTTAACCATAGTGAGAAACGACCTGTTCAGTTTTATGGCTGTAACAATTAATGTCCCCAGATAACAGGAGTTTGTTCCTGAAACAATTAGGATTTCTAGGCAGGCAGATCAGAAAACAAAGAAAGAGGGAAAAGCAACAGTCTCACTCAGCAAGAACTGAGTTACAGTTAATCACGCTGTGTAAGTTAACAAAGGCTCTCTGGATCTCCCCTTTCTAAATGCTCTGTGGGATAAAACACTGGACCGCAAGGTCAGTTTGAACTACAAGGTTGGCGGTTCAAACTCACCAGCCGTTTCTTAGAAACCCTATGAGTCAGAAAAGACTCAACAGCACTTAACAACAACAACATTCTGGTTCAGTCCCCTGCTGAGAAAACTTACATTTCCACCCCAGATATACTGAATTCGAATCCACAGTCCAACAAGACCTCCCAGGTGATTCTTCTGTATTGTTGGTGGTGCTGTTGAGTCAGTACCAACTCATTGCGAGCCTGTGCACAACAGCATGAAACACTGCCCAGTCCTGTGCCCCCCTGCCAGGACCTGCGTTTGAGCCCATTCTTGATGCCGCTGTGCCAATCCACCTCTCTTAAGTGTTGTCATTGTTGCTGTTAAGTGTCATCCAGTCAGTTCTGACTCATAGCAACCCTGTATAGGATTTCCAAAGAGCAGCTGGGGGGTTTGAACTGCCCACCCTGTGGTTAGCAGTCCACTGCTTCTCCTATAGCACCCGGACTCCAAAACCCTGCTCTCCTGCTCCCAAATCCTGAGGCATGGTTTGCTGTCTTTGGGACAACCTTCATGCCCTGAAGCCCCTCCTCTTCATTTAAATGCAGATTAATTTCTGTAATAACTTATGTTAAGAGTTGAGAAAAGCGTTATGTGGGTTCTCGCTTTCGCGTATGACTTAGACTGAAACTGGATTTTTTCTCTGGTTCTTGAGTTTCTCTCACTCTACTCCTTTGACACACCTAATGACTTTCGTGTTCCATTCCAGCCATGACTTCCTATTTTATCTGAGCTGAGGAGGAGGCTGGGCTGATAAAGGGGGTGGAGAAGGGAAGTGGGAGAGGATGTTGCTGTTGTTAGGTGCCATCGAGTCCATACCAACTCGCAGTGACTCTGTACACAACAGAACAAAACACTGCCTGGTCCTCAGACATCCTCACAGTCACTGCTACACTTGAGCCCGTTGCTGCTGCCATTCTGCCAGTGTTCCTCGTTGGGGATCTTCCTGTTTTTCTCCATCCCTCCACTTTACCAAGCATGATATCATTCTCCAGGGAGTGGTCACTCCTGAGAATATGCCTGGTGTATGAGAGACGAAGTCTGGCCATCCTGGTTTCCAAGGAGCACTCTGGCTGTACGTCTTCCAACACAGATCTGTATGTTCTTTTGGCAGTCCATAACTCAAATGTATCAATTATCCTCCAACAACATAACTCAAATGTATCAATTCTTTTATGGGCTTCCTTATTCACTGTCCAGCTTTCGCATGCATATGAGGTGATTGAAAATACCATGGCTTGGGGCAGGCACACCTTATTCCTCAACTTGACATCCTTGGTCTTGAACACTTTCAAGAAGTCTTGTGCAGCAGATTTGTCCAATGTAATTCATTGTTTGATTTCTTGACTGCTGCTTCCAGCAGCAGTCTGCTTTGGTTGATCAGAGCAAAATGAAGTTTCTGACAACTTCAATCTTTTCTCCATTTATATGTATGCTATTTATTGGTCATCTGGAGGACTAAGGTGCGCCTGACTGAAGCCATGGTATTTTCAGTAACTTCATATGGATACGAAAGCTGGACAGTGAATAAGTAAGATCGTAGAAGAATTGATGCCTTTGAGTTGTGGTGTTGGAGGAGAATACTAAAAGTGCCATGGGCTGCCAAAAGAACCAATGGATCTATTTTGGAAGAAGTGCAGCCAGAGTGCTCCTTTGAGGCCAAGATGGCTAAACTTTGTCTCTCATACTTTGAACATATTGTCAGGAGGGAATAGTCACTGGAGAAGGATATCATGCTTGGTAAGATGGAGGGTCAGAGAAAAAGGAAGACCCCCAACGAGATGGATTGACCAGGTGGCAGCATTGATGGACTCGTGTAGCAGCAGTAGTGAGGTTGGCCCAGGATTGGACATTGTTTCATCCTGCTGTGCATGGGGTCGCTATGAGTCGGTTCCGACTCAATGGCACCTGACAACAACAACAACATTTATTTGTCCAGTGGTGAGAATTTTTGTTTTCTTTACACTGAGGTGCAACCCATACTGAAGACCTTCATTAGTATATATTTTAAGTCCTCAGCAAGGGTGTATCATCTGCATAGTACAGGTTGTTAATGAGACTTCCTCCAATCCTGATGCCATGCTTATCTTCATACAATCCAGTTTCTTGGATTAATTGCCTAGCATGCAGATTAAATAAGTATGGTGAAAGAATACAACCCTGGTTCATACCTTTCCTAATTTTAAACAACTCAGGGTTCCCTTGCTCTGTTCGAACGACTGCCTCTTGATCTATGTACAGGTTCCTCATGAGCACAATTAAGTGTTCTGAAATACTCATTCTATGCAATGTTGTCCATAGCTTGTCATGATCCACACAATTGGAAGACATAGCAGTAAAAAAACAAAAAAAAAGGCCAGTAAAGAAACCAGTTACCTTCCAGAAAATTCCAACGCAGCTATGTCTGAGTAGAACTGTGCTTCGTGTGGTTTTCAATCACTGATTTTCAGAAGTGATCAACAGACCTTTCTTCTGAGGTGCTTTGGGGTGAAGTGGAACCAAACTTTGGGTTAGCAGTCAAAAGGTTGCCGCACTCAGTGATGTGAATCAAAGTATTAGAAGAGATAGTGTGGGCTTGGGTGGAGAAGACAGGATCTTGTGGTGAGGATTAGAGTGGGTCTTAACCTTACACTTTATAGTCTCCCTTGATCCTCCAAGCCCTAATAGATGTTCCATGAAAATTAAATGAAAATTAAATGAAATAGAACTACAAATGGGGAAGGATCTTTTTCTGAATTTACTTTATGTGGTTTGCTTTGGTTTGGTTGCAATTTCTCTTTAGCCTTGGGCTTAGGGAATTATTTTGCGGAAAAAAAAAAAATGCTTTCATCCTAGAGAACTTCTCATATTGTCCTCTCATCCAGTCTCGCATATCGTCTACAAAAGGAAACGAAATAAGAGTGGATTTCTCAACTGCATGTAGAAGACTTGAGGAGCTTTGCTTACATACTGGAAATCAGCTAGAAAAGAAGTAGTAGAAATTGACATCCTTGAATACATCAAGTTAACCTCAGCAGGAATGAAGGGGTATGATTTGAAATGATAATTTTGTGTCACCTCCAGAAATGCACACGAATACAAAGGTGATCTGTTGCTTAGGTAGGGCTGTCCCAACACTGGCTGGAAATGAGGACTGAATGTCACAGCCTAAGAAGTGTAGAGTGAAAAACGATTTGAGGTTATTTCAGTCCTGGTGGAAACTGCGGACTGTGTGTAGACAAACGTACCTGCTCTTGTCAAAGTCAGGACAGCCTACTATATTTAACACAAGGACTACTTTATGCTCTGTTAATTTGCTAGAGGGAGAGTGAGACAGTATTATGTTGTTGGATATAGAAAAGTTCGAAAAGTCTCTTGCTATTGTTATTTAACACCACACCCCTTGTTTTTTTGTTGATTATATTGTTACCGAGAATCTTGCCTTTTATTTATGTAGAGAAGGAAAATAAAGAATAAAATGTTGAAAAAAGAAAATTTTAGATTATGTAATATTTTTCTACTATTGTTGTTGTTGTTGTTGTTATGTGCCATCGAGTTGGTTCCGACCCATAGCGAACCTGTATAGGGTTTTCGAGGGTGTAAATCTTTACGGGAGTAGAAAGCCTCGTCTTTCTCCCACGGAGCAGCTGGTAGTTTCGAACCGCTGACCTTAAGGTTCGCAGCCCGATTTGTAACCACTACGCTACCAGAGCTCCTTGGACATCTTAGATAAGAAATGATTTTACTGCACAATTTCTCCCTTTGTTAATGAAAGACCCAAGCTGCCACTTTAGACTCCTTTAAGGTATCTCACCAGAGATGCCAAACGGTTTGTGCTTGACTAGAAATCTAAAGATCGGAGGTTCGAACCAACTTGGTACTGTGAAGGAAAACCCTGGCCATCTCCTTTGTAAACGGCACAGCCAAGAAAGTCGTCTTGAACAGTGTTCCTCTGTAACATGTGGGGTTGCCATTTGGAATGAACTCCGCAGCAGTGGGCGTCTCCTAATCTACCTCCTGCTTCGGTTGTTGTCTGTTGCTTAGCTTCACATCTAACATAAACTTGTAGATGCTGGAGTTCTGTGTGGTGCTGTAGGATAAGCACTGGACCTTAAGGTTGGTGGTTCAAACCCACCAGCTGTTCCTCAGAAACTCAATACAGTGTTGCTATGAGTCGGAATGGACACAACAGCACTTAACAACAACAATACATAAAATAACAAGCACCCAGCGCAGTATGTGGATGCTTCAAATCTGTGGCTACTCCCACCATACACAGCAATAAGACAATAGACAGAAACACTTTTTGAAAGAGGTGCCAATGGCAGAAACTCTAAGGAGAAGGACATTTAATTGGTTTGGGTGAGAAGCTTGTCAAGTGTGAGGCAAACATGGATTGTAGTGATATACGTAATTATAACTCTGATACGGATGTAATTTGAACCACAAAAAGATACATGGATTAAAATGAGATGATCATGTTAATGACTGGCTTTGGTCAACACTTCCGGTTGACACTTCTTTAATTGCTTCTTGGATTTATTCCTTTGTGATTATCACTGCTATTTATTAAGTTTTCTCATCCCTCCATTTAGGGAGGAGTTGGTGGACCTATTCCTCAGCTGCACACAGGCTGAGACTGTACCCATCCGAGTCCCTTTGGTTCTGGAAAAAGTTCCAGTGAATTGTATATTAGCTCTCAGTTTCATAATAATACGAGAACACTTAATTACTTGATGTCACAAGGCCTTCTTCCCTTGTTCAAAAACCAAGGTAAGGACTGAATAGAAGCACATGCAGCAATGATCCAAGGGATGAGAGAATAGAAAAGAGCGTTCATTTACTTATCCTTAAACTCAAGACCATTGATCCCAGGCATTCTTGTTGTTGTTGTTGTTGTTAGGTGTCATCGAGTTGGTACCGACCCATAGCGACCTTATGCACAGCAAAATGAAACACTGCCCAATCCTGGGCAGTGTCTGATCTCTTGACTGCTGCTTCCGTGAACGTTGATAGTTGATCCAAGAAGAATGAAGTCCTTGACAACTTCAATCTTTCCTCCATTGATAAGAATGTTGTTTATTGGACCAGTGTTGAGGATTTTTGTTTTCTTTACCTTGAGATGTAATCCATACCGAAGGCTGTGTTCTTTGGTCTTCATCAGTAAATGTTTTAAGTCCTCTTCACGTTCAGCAAGCTAGGTTGTATCATCTGCATATCGCAAGTTGTTAATGATGATGCCACGTTTTTCTTCATATAACCCAGCTTCTCGGATGATTTGCTCAGCATACAGGTTGAATAAGTGTGGTGAAAAACTACAACCTTGTCGCACACCTTTTTTAAACTTTAAACCATTCAGTGTTCCCATGTTCTGCTTGAACAACTGCTTCTTGGTACAGATTCCTCATGAGCACAATTAAGTGTTCCGGAATAGTCATACTTGACAATGTTGTCCATAGCTTGTCATTCTTAGAATTCCCCAAAAATAGAATTGTTGTTGGTACCTGGTAATCTGCTAAATGCCTTATCTATCTCTCTATATTTTTTTGTAATCCCCAAAGCAATTTCTGATTTGAGTCTGGGATTAGCTACATTTTGAGCCTCAGAGAGATAGGAACTTGTTGACGTCCTCTGCATTATGCAAGAGGACATCAACAAGTTTATGGAAAAGGGAATGAAAAGATAATGGGATTTTCCCATGAACTTTTTGAAGCCAGAAAGGAAGAAGGATAGGACTTGAACTCATGACTGATTGATTTCCAAAACCTGGGCTACATCTCGTGTAAAACCTGCTTTTGCCCTTTTGGTCCAGGTTAACCTGTCAAACACAGAATACAGCATTTTACAAAAATAATGCATGCTATGTGGTTTTTGTAAACTCAGCACCTCCCTTGTATGTTATTTTCCTATGTGCATGATATGTGTGTGTTGTTTACATGAGCATGTTATATGTGAAACACATAGTGTTGCTGTTACTTCTAAAAAACCCACATGCATGGCCATCTGTTGATTAGAACACTAAGAAAAAGCCATTCTGTTAATTGCTAATAATCAATGTAAAGCCAATGGCAATTTTCATTTTACGTTAGGGTTCTTCAGTGATGCTGATGGGAAGGGTGAGGTTTGTTGGAACCAGAAGCAGTATGGAGTCGCATCTATTCACTCATTTAGCATGGCACTTGCTGATTCCCTGCACACCATGTATAGTCGTAGCTCTTAGTGGGTGCGTCATGACCACGTCTTCCCCACGTGTCCTTCATGCCTTTGCCTTGAGTGGTTTGCTCTCCATGGACACTGTCTGGGCACCGTCCAGGCCTGGGTGTTGTCCCACTGGGGCTGCCCTTTGAGCAAACATTAAGCTTGTTCTTTTCATGATGAAAATTCAAATCTGTGAAAGCTATGTGTCCTCTCCAACAGTGTCAAGGCCACATTCAAATATGATCAAATTTGTTATTTCTAAATAATACGGTTGCAAACCCGGGCATGGGAAACTATTTTATTTATTTATTTTTTTAGTGTATTTAAAAAGTTAATATCATAGTCACTTTGATATTAACAGAATAAAACTGACTTTTCAGTCTTCTGATTTCTCTTGCCCCCAACTTTGGCCTACCATTTGTGTTTGCTGCTGTCATTGGTTCAATCCATTAAGGGGATAGATTTTCCTGTTTTTCTTTTTGTGAATGGAGTTAAAGTTGACAGAGTGCATCAGTTTTCCATTCAACAATTCATACACTATGTTTGCTGACATTGACTATCGTCCCCATAATGTTAGAGCACTCTTCCCAATTCTTGCTTTGTGTTTCATATTTCCTTCAGCTCCTCTTTCCTGTCCCTTCCTGACTTCTGAGTTTTATCCCTGGGCAAAGCCTGCCCTCTTGATGTTGAATGGTCAATTGTTCTAAAGAGTAGATACCTCCCTGGTCTTCTTGTTCACCTTACAGGCTTGTCTGTTGTTTCGCTGAAGGTGGAGTCATGGAGGTGAATTCAGTTTCAGGCCTGAGGTGTGATTAAGGGCCAGAGACTCTGGGCTTCTGCCCATCGCCATCTGACTGTTGTTGTTAAGTGCTGTCGAGTTGGTACCGACTCATAGAGACCCTGTATAGGGTTTCCAAGGAGCAGCTGGTGAGCTTGAACTGCTGACCTTGCAGTTGAAAGTGACCTTGCAGTCAGGCGCATTAACCCACAGTGCCACATCAGGACTCCTTATGAGATTAGTAATTCATATGTATATATAGTAGTGATGGTGATGTGCCATGGAGTCGGTACCGACTCATAGAGACCCTGTATAGGGTTTCCAAGGAGCAGCTGGTGAGCTTGAACTGCTGAGCTTGCGGGTCAAGCCGACCTTGCAGTCGGGCGCATTAATTCACAGCAGTGCCACACCAGGGATCCCTATGAGATCGGTGGTGATGTGCCGTGGAGTCAGTTCCGACTCATAGTGACCCTGTACAGGGTTTCCGAGGCTGTAAATTTTTATGAGAGCAGAAAGCCTCATCTTTCTCCTGCACATCAGCTGGTAGTTTTGAACTGCTGACCTTGAGGTTAGCAGCCTGATTGTAACCAGTATGCTACCAGATATATATTGTTGTTATTAAGTGTTGTCGATTCGATTCCTACCCATTGTGACTTTGTGTAGGGTTTCCAAGGAGCAGCTGGTGAGCTCGAACCACCAACATTGCAGTTCAAACAACTTTGCAGTCTGATGCATTAGCCCACAGCGCCACACCAGGACTCTCTCTCTTTCTCTTTCTCTCTCGCCATATATACATATTTATTTTTAAATGATTTTGAGTTTTGTTCCACATTTTCTCCCACTTGATCCAGAATTCCCTTCCAGAGCTGTCAGCAGTTGTAGTTGGACACGATCCAGTTTCGGTGGTCTCAGGGGTGTGGAGGCTGAGGTTTGTGTGGACCATGAGTCCTTTGGACGATCTGCTCTCCTATGCATCTTTGACTGCCTTCACTCTTCTGTGATCTGGACAGGGAGAGACTAACGGTTGCACTTTTGAAGAGGATGGATTTTTGAAAATGGGAATCCTAGTCCCCACTTCTCACCAGATCACTCTGAGATCTTGGGCAACTTATTTGATCTCTAAGTTTTGGTTTTCTGTTTGTGTAAATTGGGCTGGTAGTGTGGATCAGAGGAAATAGAAAGTTCTTGGCATGGTGGCTGGCACAGAATGATAATAACTGCTATTATTAATTATTAATTTTGACAAATGCACAGGTGCCTGGGGAAACCTCCTAAAGGCAATCTCATGCTTTTCCTACAGAATAAAGTCTGTGATAGCTGTATTGTGAAATGTGCTAATTATTATTGCTATCCATAATGCGAAGATGGGAGAATGCAGCCTTCAGTGTGGATTGGACCTCAACACAAAGAAAACAAACATCCTCACCGTTGGACCAATCAGCAATGCCTGATACGTGGAAAAAATAGGTTCATTATTTTCAAAGAAATTGTCAAGGATTTACTTTTACCTGGCTCTACACTCAACACCCTTGGAAGCAGAAGTCAAGAAATCAAATGACACATTGCTCTGAGCACATCTCCAAAGGGGGTCTGTGGAGTGTTCCCAAGCAAAGCTGCCACTTTCAAGATGAAGGTGCCCCTGAGCCAAGCCGTGATTTTTCCAGTTGTCTCATATGCATGTGAAACCTGGGCAATGAATAGGGAGACTTGAAGAAGAATTGATGCGATTGAACTATGGTGTTGGCAAGGAATATTGACTATACCATGGACTACCAGAGTGTCAGACTGCAAAGCCATCAGAACTGCAAGGTCGGCGGTTCAAGCTCACCATCTGCTCCTCGGAAACCTTATATAGGGTCGCTATGGGTTGGAACGGACTCAACGGCACTTAACAACAACCAGAAGGATAAACAAACCTATCGTAGAATAAATACATCCGGAGTACTCCTTAGCAGCAAGTATGGCGAGAGTACTTTGGACATGGTATTAGGAGGGACCAGCTCCTGGGAGAAATGACGTCATGCTTGGTAAAGTACAGGGTCAGTGAAAATGAAAAAGACCTTCAACAAGATGGGTCGACACAGTGGCTGCAACAGTGGGCTCAAACATCGTTAGGGTTGTGAGAATGGTGCAGGACCGGGCAGTGTTTTGTTTTGTTTTGTTATACGTAGGGGTGCTATGAGTTATAACACACTCAACAACACCTAATAACTATAACCACATTAGAAGCACACATACATGAATTGACTTCTCTTACGTCTAGCTTTAAACGGACACAAGCAGATGTCTTTCTTACCTTATAAACTGTTAGCACACCTTATCTGGATTTCATATATTCTATCAGATAGCGTTAAGCATTGGGCTGCTAACTAAAAGGTCAGCATTTCAAACCCACCACGCACTCTGCGGAATAAATATGAGACAGTCTGCTGTAGGATAGGCACTTGGTTGCAAGATCCATTTGAACCACAAGGATGGCGGTTCAAACTCACCCATCACTCCTTGGAAACTGGATACTGGGTTGCTATGGGTGGGAACCACTTGAAGGCGCTTAACAACAGCAACAACAACAAACCATTTGGAGCAGATCTATTTTGTCTATAGAATCAATTTGACAGCTGTAGGTGGGTTATGAAATAGGTAATGTGAAAAATCTCTGCTTTCTAATTTTAACAAACTGGGAATCCCTCTAGTGATTTTGTAACTACTGGTATTTAATTATTTAAAACAATTGTACCAACATGTTTACCTCATCTTTGATAAACTGAATTAGGTTTTCAGATACCTGAACTTTAGGATCTGCGATTTGTCTTTCCCATAATGTTTAGGTGACTGGTTTCCATGTGCACTATATGTTAGCAGAGCACGTAGAGCATTGTTGTTATTGTTGTTGGTAAGTACCATCAGGTTACTTCCAACTCATAGTGACCCTGTATAGGGTTTCCAAGGAGTGTCTGGTGAGCTTGAACCACCCACCTTGCAGTTCAAACTAGGCTAGCAATCCCATGCATTAACCCACAGTGCCACACCAGGGCTCCATATACAACATAGCTCAGCCTGCTTCTTGTGTCTTCAGGACAGGGTTCTGAGCATGAATTATGGATGTGTGGTCACTACAACAATGCCCACGTGAATGCAAGGTGTAGGGCATTGCTCCCCTGAATGGCCTCAGGTGGTCAGCTTGGCGAATCCTTTTGTATTTTTCCATGTCCTTCCCGCGGCAGGTGTCACCCAGGGCTAAAGCCACGGGGCAGTCTTGGGCAGGTGCTTCCTGTGCTTCTGCTTTATTTGGGCTGTGCAGCCAGATTCACCACATTTGTTAGATTTGTGTTCAAACTGAGAATAAAGTACTCTAACCAAAGGCCTTCCCATGAGTAGAGAGCATGATTAGTCAAGCAATTTTCCAGACTTTAGGGTTTCTGGAGCCCTGGTGGCACAATAAGTTAAACATTCTATCGCTAACTACCAGCTTGGTGGTTCAAACCCACCAGCTGCTACACAAGAGAAAGCTGCAGCAGTTTGCTGCTATGAAGATTTGCAGTCTTGGAAACCGAAGGGAAGCCTTGGAGACACTCTGTCCTATTTATTGGATGACTGAGTTGGAATGGATTCAGTGGTAGTATGTAGGTGGGTAGGTAGGGTTTCAGCTATCTTGAGTGACATAATATTGGGTAAGAAAATTATCACATAAAATGTATATATATATATTTTTTAAATGATACTGTGTTTTCAGTGAAGGCTTACACCGCAGTGTAGCTTCCCACTCAACAACTTCTGCACACGCTGTTCAGCCACCTGAGTTCCATACTTCACAATGAATGCATGTTCTCATCCTTTCTGTTCTGATTGCTCGGTTTGATCAGACAACATTTTGATTGGACCCTGAGACCACTTTGAGAGGCACTAAAACAAAACCACAAAGGAATTTCCAGATTTCCTTCTGCTTGTTTAGCAATTACGTGGAATTTAGCTTGTATAATAGTGTTTCGTTTCGCTTGTACAAGAATCATTTGTAATTCCAATCACTGCTTTGGAATACCTCAACGTCACTGAAATTAAACTGATTTATGAATTTTGGTCATTTTAGTCTGCTCACAAATGGGGTATGAATTATGCAGCATGAAACTTGGAAGGGGCCTGGAAGGGGTTGCCCATCTTGCTACCGCAGAATTCAGGAATTGGTATTGATATGTGGTGAGTTACATTTATAGGCTGTTTGAAAGGGTCTGTGAAATTTGGAAGAGCCCTTGTGGCACAGTGGTTAAAACTATCAGCAACTAACCAAAAAGGTCAGTGGTTCCAATCTACCTGCCACTGTCTGATTGAAAGATGCTTAGTTGGCTTCTGTAAAGGTGTGCAGCCTTGGAAAGTTACTCTGTCTCCTAGGGTCGCTATGAGTTGGGGTTGAATAGACAGCAGTGCAGAATAGACAGGAATCTGAGTGGTGCCCTATAAAAGAAGAGACACAGACAGACAGACAGACAAAGGAAAAGACAGCCATGTGGCAATGAGATTGTTCTGAAGCTGTAAGCCAAAGATGTTCTGGGCTGCCAGGAACTGAAAGAGACCAGAAAGGAGCCTTCAGAGAGAGACCATGGCTGTACTAACTCCCTGAGTTTGCACTGCTAACATCCAGCACTGTGAGACCAGACAATTATGTTCTTACACTCCAAGGAGACCTGGTGGCACAGTGCTTAAGCACTTAGCCACAAACCAAAAAGTCATTGAAGGAATTGGCAAAGAACAAGGCACCAGGAACTGATGGAATAAAAATTGAAATCTTTCAAGAAAGTGAGGCGGCACAAGAGGCACTCATTCATCTCTGCCAAGAAATTTGGAAGACAATTATGTGGCCAACTGATTGGAAGAGATCCGTATTTGTGCCCATTCCAAAGAAAGTGACCCAATGGAATGCGGAAATCATCGGACAATCTCTGATATCTCATGCGAG
>NW_006408614.1:1311623-1312240 GCF_000296735.1 Chrysochloris asiatica | reverse complement strand
AAAAAAAAGAATTGAAATGAATTGTTTTGGGGGGTGGGGTGGGGATGGATACAAAGAACGTGTCTGATGGGCTTGCCCTTACAGCTCTTTTCAGAGGGTTGTAATTTGTTGAGAGACATTGTAGCTAAGTATAACTAATAAAAAAAATTTGTAATTAATTTTACATTGTTTAAATCATTAGGAGCTTATTTGTATAACAAGCGACAAGGTTTTAATTTAAATAGGAGGCAAATCAGTATTTAAAATAGCTCTGTGTAATTAGATTGCAATTATTTGAATAGATTGGATCTAAAGACTGGAAGATGTAACTATGTCATAATCTCGGCTGCAGAATGCAAATTTATTGATAAAGAAGCAAACAAGGGAACACAATCTCTTTGTCTCTTCCCGTTTACCCTCATCTCCCTCCTGATTTTTAGTTATTGTAAAACTGATTTTGAGCTTTGATTAATAGACTGAGTAGGAGAAAGGATTTGCTAGTTATTGAATTAGATTTGCATATTTGAAATGAGTATGAAGCTGAAATGCCTGGTTATTGGTTTTTGATATGTCTACAGTGGGTAGCACTGCTGTGGCTCTGTGGGTTGATGCGCTGGACTGCACAATCACTTTGAACC
>NW_006408614.1:1307745-1309718 GCF_000296735.1 Chrysochloris asiatica | reverse complement strand
AGCTCATCTGAAACCTGTCCACCATGGGTGACCCTGCCGGTTATTTAAAATACTGGTGGCATAGCCCTCAGAATCATAGCAACTCAAACCACCACAGCATGACAGATAAATGAGAGGTGCCTTGGAAGGAAGTTCTGGTGTCTGCTTCCAGAACCCTTGAAAATCCAACAGAACACAATTCTACTCCAACACATGGAAATGCCATGAGTCAGAATTGCTTTGAAAATGAGACAGTACACAGTTCTTCTCTAACACGTGGGGTTGCCATAAGTCAGAATTGACTTGAAAATCCAATAAAGCACAGTTCTACTCCATCGCATGGGATAGCCATGAGTCAGAATTGACTTGAAGACAACTCGTGTTTTTTGTTTTTTACAGTAGATGTACTCTGGCGTTGGCAAGTATTAGCGATATTCAGATCTTTTCCCGGGCAGCTTGACACAAGATCGCTAGAGCTAATTATACCAGATCCTTCCATGCCAGCCGTCTCAGTCCAATGCTTGTGATGAGTGCATGTCCGTACAAAAACTATGATTAGACAGGAATGTTCACTCAGCCAAGGTTATCCTTTTGCTGAGGGCTTAGAGATTAGGAACATGACAGGTGACTGAACTCAAAGGGCCTTTGATGTAGATTCTAGACAACCCAGAGAGCTGAGATGACCTCCCCTCTCCAAAGTGGGACTCTGGTTGGCATTGTGCTTCGGGACATAGAGGGACGGGAGGGATGTGCACACTCTCTGTGGGTGTACTGTCAGGGAGGTCTCTGGATTTCCTGAAATGATCAGTTAATAATTGGGTGCTGTTCTGGGAATCTGCTAGAACAAACAAATCTGTGTTGGAAAATGTACAGCCAGAATGCTCCAGAGAAGTCAGATGGTCAAACTTTGTCTGTCATACTTGGTACATATTATCAGGAGGAAATAGTCCTTGGAGAAGGACATCATGCTTGGTAAAATGGAGGGTCAGCAAAAAAGAAGAATCCCCTCAATGAAATGGATTAACTCAGCGGCTGCAAAAGGGAAGAACATGCTCAGCATTCCTCAAGCTAAGAGAACTGAATAAAAAATTCAAGACTTGGCTTGAAATATTGAAGGACTTTATGGGTAAAATATTAAGTGATGCAGAAAGCATCAAAAGAAGATGGAAGGAATATACAGAGTCACTGTACTAAAAAGAAATGATCAATGTTAACCATTTCAAGAGGTAGCATATGATCAAGAGACAATGATACTGAGCGAAGAAGTCCAAGGTGCACTGAAGGCATTGGCAAAGAACAAGACACTGGGAATTGATGGAATACAAACTGAAATCTTTCAACAAACTGATGAAGCACTGGAGAGATTCACTCATCTGTGCCAAGAAATGTGGAATACAGTTTCCTGACCAATTGACTGGAAGAGATCCGTATTTGTTGTGTTCATTTTAAAGAGAGGTGACCCAATGAAATGCAATGTCATCAAACAATACCATTAATATCACAGACAAGTAAACTTTTTCTAAAGATAATTCAGAAATGGCTACAACCTACATTGACAGAAAACTTCCAGAGGAATGAGGGAAATCTTTGCTGACGTCAGATGGATCTTGACTGAAAGTAGAGAATACCAGAAAGATGTTTGCCTGTGCTTTATTGACTATGCAAAGGCTTTTGATTGTGTGGATTATGACAAGTTATGGACAACATTGCAAAGTTATGAGTATTCCAGGACACTTAATTGTGCTCATGAGGAACTTGTACAAGGACCAAGAGGCAGTTGTTCAAACAGAACGTGGGAACACTGAATGGTTTAAAATTAGGAAAGGTTTGCGACTCGGTTGTATTCTTTCACCATACTTATTCAACCTGTATGCTGAGCAAATAATACGAGAAGCTGGGTTCTATGAAGGAAAACATGGCATCAGGACTGGAGGAAGACTCATTAACAACCTGCAATGTGCAGGTGATACAACCTTGCTTGCTGAAAGTGAAGA
>NW_006408614.1:1255694-1306760 GCF_000296735.1 Chrysochloris asiatica | reverse complement strand
CTTAAGGTTCGCAGCCCGATTCGTAACCACTACGCTACCAGAGCTCCTTATATTTATGCAGTAGGAAACCAAAAGATAACTTACTGTGATACCCGCTTTATTGTGGTGATTAGGAACTAGATCTCTGACATTTACCTGTTCGGTATGGAACATTATTAGACTTCAAGTGACTGTATCCTAGTTAATGTGAGCTGTCTTGTTTATCTAGTGATGTCATAAAAAATACAACAAGTGGTGACATCAGAGAACAGAAATTTATGTCCTTACAGTTTAAAGTTTGGCTCAAAGTGCAAACCAGTTTCTGCTGCGTTGGTGCTATCACTTCCCCTGGGCCTCTTTCTTAGTTTCTGGTGTCTGCAGGCAATCCGGGATGCTTGTTTGACCGTAGACAGTTCCTCTTACCCTTACCTGTGGATCTCTGTGTCTCTTCTCCTTTTTCTATAGTAAGATGCTACTTAGAAGTGATTATGTTTCAGACCCACCTTTTTCTGGTCTGATCTCCATCAATGCCACAGAGGAAAACCCCTGTCTCCAAATGGGGTCATACTTATAGGGGCAGGAATAAAACTTCAATATAGATCTTTGATGACACAGTTCAGCTTATAGTATGAGGTAAATATGAGGGAACTTCAACAAAAAGTTCATAGAAAAATGGAGTGAGAAGATAATGGAATTTTCTCCAAATGGTGAAGCCTCCGTCACAATTTCCTAATAGTTGTTGGAAAATCACCTTGTCGGGCAGGACGTGGGGAATTGTCCCCTTGATTTTCACACAGGAGGAGAAGGTAGGTTGGAGGCACTGTTCTGTCGTCAGAGGGTGTGATTCTGGAAACCTAAGAACCTCAATCCAGGGTTTCATTGTGTTCTTTGTCATGTTCTCAAGGAACCGTGGTCAAACCTGGGGGTGCAAATGGTTAATACAAATGGTTGCAAACTGTAAGTTTGGAGGATTGAGCTCACCTGGAGCTGCCTCAGAAGGCCTGGCAAAGCACATCCCCAAACCCAGCCATTGAAGACCCCAGGGTGCAGACTTTACTCTGATACATGTGGGAACTCCATGAGTTGGGTCAACTTCACAGCAGTTGGCTAGCTCCGTTAAAACTGCAAGGAAGTCATGTGGGCCTATAGCATTATCTAACTAGTTCAGGCAATTGTGATCCAGTCAAAGAAAATATTGTCTACAAAGATGCTAGGAAGGAGGACAATGTCATGGCATGGAGTAAACTGGGCTTGGGGATTCAGTCCAAGAGGCCCCTCGGCTAGTTAGTTGTAGTAGTGGACCTGAGACGGGACAGGTTGGCAAATCTGTCACTCCCATTTAACTGGGTTTCATGTTTATTACCTTTGCTGAGATCTCTGCAATTCCTAGATTGTTGCTAAGTACTGTTGAGTTGGTTCTGACTCATAGCAACCCTCTCTAGGGTTTCCGAGGAGTGGCGGGTGAGCTTGAACTGCCAACCTTGCGGTTCAAACAGACCTTGCAGTCTAGTGTATTAACGGATAGTGCCATACCAGGACTCCAATGCCTAGCCTAGGTTGTTCTTGTTAAGTACCATGGAGTCGGCTCTGACTCATAGTGACCCTGCACAGGGTTTCCGAGGCTGTAAATCTTTATGGGAGCAGAAAGTCTCATCTTTCTCCTGTTGCATGGCTGGTAGTTTCGAACTGCTGACCTTGAGGTTAGCAGCCCGATTCGTAACCACTGTGCTACTAGAGCTCCTTAATGCCTAGGTATTCATCCTTAAATATAAACCTCCTTTCAGTGCCAAACATGACATTCGTTTTGCTTCACTCCTATTTTTCTTTGGACCACATCTTTCAGTTGAAAATTGAAGGTACAGCCCTTGCAGAGGGCATTTGAAATGAAGAGTAGCGATTTTTGGGTTTAGATAGTATGTGTAATAATTTGTTTCAGAATATTTGCTTGGAATCCTTAAGCTCAAGCTGTTCTTCTGGAAAGGCGAATGAGTAAAAGAAAAAGAACTACACCACAGAGCATTTCTTCATGTTTTCAGAAAGGCAAGAAGTTGTGTGTGGCTACCATTGTTTCTGTTAGCTTTGCTGTGTGTCTTAGAATCTCATATGTTTTACCTAGAAAATGGAATGGGTGATAATACATGCTTTGTTGTTAAGTGCCATCAAGTTGATTCCGACCCATAGTGACCCTGTATAGGGTTTCCAAGGAGCAGCTGGTTAGCTTGAACCACCGACCTTGCAGTTGAAACGGCTTTGCAGTCTGGCACATTAACCCACAGCACCACTCCAGGACTCCATGCGTTAGAGAGTTACTTTTAGGTTTAGAGATAATGCTTGCAATTTTTATACCATTGCAACAGATCTCATTCTTATTACTGAAAGTTTTATCGCAAATATTATTTTCTACACAATATGCCGAATGTATCAGAGTACGTAAGTTGAGTTAAAAAAAAAAAACCACGCACAAAACCAAACAGACCTGTTGCTGCTAAGTCGATTCTGACTCAAAGTGACCTCACATGACAGATTAGAACTGCCTCACCTGTAATTGTCCAAGGCAGTAATCTTTACAGAAGCACACGCCCACAGAGCTGGTGGGTTCTAATTGTAAATCTTTTGGTTTGCAGCCAAGTGCTTTAACCACTGCACCATCAGGGCTCCAAGTTGTGGTTAGTGTGGTTATAGGCCATAGGAACCCTGGTGGTGTGGTGGTTAAATGCTCTGTTGCTACCTGAGAGGTAGGTGGTTCGAGCCTACCAACCTCTTGCCGGAGTAAGATTGGGCAGTCTGCTTCTGTAAAGATAACAGCCTTGGACAACATTTGGAGCCATTGTACTCACTTCTGTTGGGTCTACACGAGTCAGACCCCATTTGAGGGCAACAGGTTTTTATTTTATTTATCTGTTGCTTTTGCAGGCATATTATTTTTTCTTACTTTAATAAAACATTTTATTGTTAAAATAGTGGGTACAGACAGATACTTAATCCAAGGGTATCTTTTTTTTTTTAACATTTTTATTGTGAATTGACTGATAGTTTACATGGGAGAACATCAGCTTTACATTCATCCTATTGTATTTCATTTCATTGTGATGATTGCAATCCCCCCCATGCATCATCATTCAACAGCATTTGTTTCCATTCTGTTGTGTTTTTTTTGGGGGGTGGGGGAGATGTACACCGAAGCACTCAGGAATATATAACCATTCAAACAACCAAAGGGTACACCCTGCAAGCCTGTCCCCCGGCCGTCAGCACATAGTCCCTCTTCCTCCCTGAGTTCAGAGTCCCCAGTCGCTACATCTTTCCACGTCATTGTCTTTTGCAGGCATATTCTTGAATATTTGCTTTTGATTTCTTACAGTAGCATGCATTGACTCCCAAATTACTACATATGCTGCTGTTGTAATTGGTGATGCTGGTGGGATTTTGTTTCATTCCTTTAATAGCAAAACTCCTATTTTTCGAAGTTGTTGTTGTTAAGTGCCGTCAAGTCAGTTCCGACTCATAGCTACCCTGTATAGGACTTCCGTGGAGTGGTTGATGAGCTTGAACCACCAACCTTGTGGTTCAAACTGACTTTGCAGTCCAGTGCAATATTCTATAGCATCACACCAGGAAAGAGACCTTTATTAATGAACTGATCATTAATCTATACTATACCCAGCGAAATGAGATTTTTAAATGCCTGTCTTTGTCCAAACTCTTCGTAGCCTAGTTAGAGACCTTAGAGATACTGATACCTGGAGACCTTGACAGACAGTTTGCATTGTGACGTTTTCATGAGGGCCCAAATGTGATTGGATTCTAAACAGAGCTAAGCTATGATTTTATTTTAGCAAGTGACTTGGGATTTGTTTTCGATATGCACGCACATTGTTTTGGCCTAAACCGCCTTGTACAACACACTAGGCGCTTGTTTGATGAAACGTAGTAATTGAGTTCGGTTCACTTTAAGATTTCTTATTAGTTCACCAGGTTCTCTCTTCATGTGTATCTAACTGTGATAATGAAAAGAAATGATCCCAGCCCTTAATAGAATGATTTGCAGGATCTAGAGGTTAGCACAGAAAACTAAAGATGACTAGTTTGAAGTTCAGCCCCTTGGGTTATTGTCTATCTGGCAATAGGATGGCCGAGCTGTGTTTTGATTGGGATCCGTTGCATTTCATCATCGGCAGACCTGGATGTATGCCTCGCCTGGACCTCATCCGCAAGGAGGAGAGAGAAGAGAGACTGCCCAGGGCAGACTGGAGCAGTGGAACTGGGTGTGCACTGGGCTCCCAAGAATGAGTGGGCAAGGAGGAGGAGGTTAGCACCTGGTGGGTTGGCATCCACTGTGAGCTCAGGTCATGGAGAAGGGGCTGTGAGAGGCGAGGTGTGGTGTGAACCCTAAAGTGAAGGCTCAGTCGTTTGTACCACGTCTGCATCTAGAGGATGCCCTGGTGGCGTCATAAGAGTTGGGTGATTAACAGAAAGGTTGGTGGTTCAAACCCATCTGTTGGAGGACAATAGGGCAGCTCTGCTCTGCCCTATAAAGTTCACTATGAGTTAGAACCAACTCAGTGGCAATGGATCTTTTTTTGGATATCTTATTAAATCAGGAGGACCTCAGCTAGCCTAATTGGAGGTCCCGCTCTCCAGTCTGCTCCTGTGGATAAGGGCCCCGATGAAACAGCCCTTTTTATGAAAGGGATCTGAAACTGTCCCCAAGTAGGAGTCCTGGTGTGGCACTGTAGGGTAAGCACTGGACTGTTAACCACAAGGTCAGTGGTTCAATCTCCCCAGCCACTCCTTGGAAACCCTACACAGCGTCGCTGTGAATCAGAAATGACAGCACCTCACAACAGGAAGCAGATCTCCAACGAGATGGATCGACACAGTGGCAGCAACAGCGGGCCCAGACGCTGTGTGAGGATTGAGAAGGTGGCTCGGGACTGGACAGAGTTTCCTTCTGTTGTGCACAGGGTCACTAGGATCTGAACTGACTTGATGGTGGCACTATGAGTTAATGCGGGATAGTGTGCTGGACTGTAAGGTCGGTTTGAACTGCAAGGTCAGTGGTTCAAGCTCACCAGCCGCTCTTTAGAAACACTGTGACTTGTTATGAGTCAGTACTGACTCGATGGCGTTTAACAACAGCAACAAGAAACAGTTTTCAGTCCCCACCAGATTACTCCCATGGGAGCCCGGAGTCACCACCCCCACCTTGACTCTACAAAGCCCCCTTCCCACAGGCCCTGGTTGTTCACTCTGTTGCCCCTGGGGTCTTCCTTCCTGGGCTGTCGGTTTTATCTGTCTAGTATTGGGTGCCCCCTAACTCTAGACCAGAAATTCCTACTTCACCAATGGGGTGAAGAGAATTGGATTCAAACACCTGTTCCGGCCATTTGAGCTGGTAGCTGCCAGACCTCCAAATATGAACAAAGTGTATGTTTTTGTGTATTTGAGACAACATTCTCAGCCGGGCCTTGAGAGTGAAACCTCTAGCTGACATGGTGAGGTGGAGGTGTGTTAAGTTAGTTGGGGCTGCTTCTAACCCTGCTTGAGATAGATCCAGACCATCAAATCCACTTACTCAAATTCCACATCCAAATCCCTGCTCCTTCTCCTTCAATCTTTGTAGCTCCTCAAAGAAACCCTCTCTATTTCAAGATGGAAAAAGTGTTGAAAGGCTGCTTGAAGTTTCCAAGGGCTATGAGGCTCTATGTGGCTGGGCTGGGATTTGTACCTGGTTGTTCTGGACTCAGGGCTCCTGGTGGTACAGTGGTTAAAACACTGAACCGTTAACCACATGGTTGGTGGTTTGAACCCACCAGCTGATCTGTGGGATAAAAACTGTGGTAATCTCAAGATTACAGCTTTGGAAACCCTATAAGGTAGCTCTACCCTGTCCTATAGGGTCGCTGACAATCAGAATTGACTTGAGGACAAGGGTTTGGTTTGGGTTTGTATGTCAGACTCAATAGGGCAAGTGATTTCATTTTGCAACTGCTGTCAGAGGAACCCACACTGTGACTGACAGGCTGACAGAGCTGTCAGTACCGGAGGATGATGGGAGAGTACCGGAGGATGATGGGAGAGCAAGAGAACAATGGCTTCCATGGCAAAGCTTTCACACTCTCCCTGGATGTTGAAGAAAAGGGCTTTCAGCAGAGAGAGGTTAGGCAGACTGTTCACTTTGCATCCTGTGATACAGACTTTGGTTTCTAGCCAGTGTGTCATCGGGGCAGGATTGGTGAAGTCAGGCATGTAACCTCACAGAATCTTGGTTTCCTTTTTTGTGAAATTGGAGCAAAGCCATCTGGCTTGCCTACCAGACTCGGCAGAGCCATCAAAGAGCTGTGTCAGTTGCCTGTGTTGCCAACCCTTCTGACTTCCCTTGTGGCTCTGTTCACACGTGCTTTCTGTGCTCAGCCTCCTGGGCTCCTGACATTTCAGCCCCTTGGCTTCCTCAGAAGATGGTGATGGAGGGAAATGCTGAATTTTCTGTTATTTGAGATTTCTACACTTGTAACCAGCAAAGCATTGGACACTTTCCATGGAAGTCATCTGTAAAGAGGCATACTTTATGGAGAACTTGTATAGATTACCCAGTAGTAACCGTTTTTGATATAAGGCAAACCAAGTCCACTGCCATTGAGGCTACAGGACAGGGTTTCCGAGACGAAGTCTTTATGGAAGCAGACTACTGGTGGGTTCGAACTGCTGACCTTTTGATTAGCAGTCCATTGCTTAACCCACGGCACCACCAGGGCTCTTTTTGATATAAGCTAGACGTTTCCAAGAGCTCCTGGCCCTGTAGGACAGCCATTGGACTGCTGATATAAGCTCAGAGGTTCAAACCCACCACCTGCTTCTTAGAAACCCTACACAGGGTTGCTATGAGTCAGAACCAACTTGATGGCACTTAACAAGAACAACAGAGGTCCCCAAGCTTTCTTGTTTTAAGTGGTCTTGGTGTTACACATGGCCTGGGCACTGTTAAAAAGTGATTTTACAGATCCAGGCTAAAAGAAATAGCTAATGGTCCTGTGTACTAAAAATTTTGTTTTATTGTTGTTATGTGCTTTCAAGTTCAGACTCATAGCAACCCTGTATAGGGTTTCTGAGAAGCGGCTGGTGAGTTTGAACCACCTACCTTGCTGTTCAAACCAACCTTGAGGTCCAGTGTTTATTCTATGGAGCCACAAAATGATTTAATAAATGTTTATATCTCTGCAGCTTTATGGCTGTTTGAAGAAAGAATGCACATAAACTGAAATAACAAATAATTACATAATTCACCCCAAAATCACCCTAAGGAGTGTGGTAGTGGGATGTGTGTGCCTGTTGGGCACTGTTGTTGTTGTTGTTGTTAAGGGCCGTCAGTTTGACTCATAAGAGACCCTGTGTAGGGTTTCCGAGGAGAAGTTGGTGGGTTTGAACTGCCAACCTGGTGGTTTCCAGTCAAGTGTTGACCTTACAGTGCACACCGGAAGTGGCGTACTATAGACCTTCTCAAATTGATGAGCGCCATTGTCGTTTTCTGTTCACGTTGGTTTTTGTGGATTGTTTGATTTATGTCATAAGCGGCAGGAAATCCAGCTCTGTTAAGATGTGACATCATCAGAAGGGGTACAGCAGGATCTGATGCTGAAACCGGAGTCCTGGTGTGGCGCTACAGGTTAATGTGCTGGGCTGCAAAGTCAGTTTGAACCGCAAGGTCAGCAGTTTAAGCTCACCAGTTGTTCCTCAGATACCTTATACAGATTCGCTATGGATTGGAGCTGACTTGATGGCACTTAACAAAAATATCAATGTTAAAACCAGAGGCCTGGTGGGGGTGCAGTAGGATAAGCACTGGACTGCTGAGGTCAGTGTTTCAAACCCACCAGTCACTCCTCAGAATCCCTATACAGGGTCACTACAGCAATCACTGATGTCTCGGTAGGATAAGCATTTGAGCTATTAACCATAAGCTTGGTGGTTTAAACCCACCAGCTAATCCTTGGAAGAAAGATGAGGCTGTCTGCTCCCATAAATATTTACGGTCTTGGAAACCCTATGGGGCTGTTCTACTCTGTCCTGTAGCGTAGTTCTGAGAATTGACTCAAGGGTAGTGGCTTTGGGTTAATTTAATGCTGAAATCCTGAACTATGGTGAACTAGTAGTTTGCTCGAAGCCTGGCTGAAGTTGTCTCCCTTTGCTATTTTCTCTGGTGCTCCTGTGTACTTACGGCGACACCACTGTGGTACTTTGGAATGCTGTTAGGGAACCGTAGATACAAATAAACTCTGCATTGCTGCTGCCTCTTGACAGATGTGGAAACCGGTGACAGGTTATCCTGCGAGGTGCCTGCCTCGAACCTAGTCCTGGTCAGTGGTCATCGTACACTGTTGGTGATTGAGGAAATGCTGCTCTGTGCATCCCCCAAAGCAGCAAACCCGAGGTCCCATGGGGCTCAGTTCACAGTAAAAACAAAACAAACAAACAAAAAACCCCAACAAAATGTTGTTGCAGTAAAACATAGTTGCTATAAAACATTACAAAATCAGGCAATGGGTAGATTTGTCTCCTGGACTTTGATTTCCTGTGCTCAAGGCCGTATCTCCCCCCTATAGCCCAAACCCCCTACTACTTAGGCCTCTTTCCAGGTCCCCAGCCCCTGGGCAAATGCACTGTCATCTGCTAATGTATCTTGTTCCAAATCCTCTTCTCATTTCTTTAACTTGGAATCTCCTCTTCCTCTCTTGTTCCTTCTCTAAGCTCACCTCTGAATTAAGTGTCTTTTCTTCTATCTAATATTTTACACACGGAATCCCAATTGCACGATGATTTAGCACTTGCCCACTCACTGTGAGGTTGGCAGTTCTTGCTCACCAGTGGCTGCATGGGAGAAAAAAACGTGGTGATCTGCTTCCATAAAGATGATAGCCTCACAGGGAGGTACGTGCTCCTCAGTACAACCAACCCTGGGAGACCTAAAGGTCAGTATCCACCCAAAATCAAACCTTAGAGGTAAGAAGGAGCAGGAAAGAAGGGTTAATGAGAACAGGGACCCGAGGAGGAAGTGGGAGGCAGGTGGTTACATTGAGGTGATTATAACCCTTAGCATGAAACAACAAAATGTGTCTGGATTGTTGAATGGAAAACTAATTTGTTCTGTAAACTTTCACCCAAACCACAATAAAAGTTAAAGAAAAAGAGAGACTTGTAAAAGCCTTGAGATATATGCTAGTTATGGTGGTGGTGGTGTGCCGTGGAGTCGGTTCTGACTCATAGCAACCCTGCATAGAGTTTCCGAGGCTGTAAATCTTTATGGGAGCAGAAAGCCTCATCTTTCTCCCCTGGAACTGCTGACCTTGAGGTTCGCAGCCTGACTCAGAATCACTGCTACCAGAGCTACCGGATAGGTATAATTTAAATTAATCAATAGTCCCCTATTCAGATATTCAGGATTTCAATGTAAAGAATTATGAAGACATTTAAAAGAAAAAAGATTTTTGTTGTTGTTAGGTGTCATCGAGTAGGTATGAACTCATACTGACTCTGCACAACAGAACAAAACACTGCCTGGTCCTGGGCCAACCTCACAGCTATTTTGCTAAGCTTGAGCCCATTGCTGCTGTCACTGTGTTAATCCAACTGGCTGGGGTCTGCCTCTTTTTCTTGGACAGTCCACTTTACCAAGCATGATGTCCTTCTCCAGGGACTGGTCCCTCCTGAAGATATGGGGGCAGCTCTACTCTGCTGTGGGGTCGCTGTGGGTTGGAGTCAGTTTACAACAACAATATTTTGTACATTCTTATTGAAGAACTGTCAGCCCATCAGTTCAATTTGTTCTAATAAGAGTTCTGAATAAGGAAACTTTCCATCAATAAAGCTCTCATGTTCTGAGTGTCTACAGTATTGAAGATAGGGAAGCGTCATCTTGCCCATAACCTTTCTGCACCATCTTAACCCGAGATGAGCTCCACAGGCGTGCTGAAGCAGCTCAGAGGTTCTCTGAGGACCAGAATTAGCTTACTGACAACCCTTCATCCTACATGGTTCTGTTTTTACTGACAGTCTTTCCAGTGGGTTTTTCTAGCCTTACAATCCAGTGCCTTAATGAGAAATGCCAAATATTTGTGTGTGTGTTTTAAAGAGATGATTTGGATGATTAGTCTTATAGAGAGTCTTCCAGACTCAGTATCTGTACTTCTCTCTTCTGTAGACATATTTATACAGGCGTCCATCCTCCACCAATTCTATGCTTACCCTGTCATGGAGGAGGTAATCCGGGTGTTTAAAATCGCACAGCCCTAAGGGACGCAGTCCCTGCGTGGTGCAAATGGGTACAGCATTTGTCTGCTAACCATAACGTTAGATGTTGGAGTCCAACTAGAGGTATCTCCGAAGAAAGGGTTAGGGTTAGGATAATCCTTTCCCAAATCCTGGTGATCTGCTGAAAAACATCAGCCATTGGAAACCCGATGGATCTTATTTCTACTCTGATACACATGAGGGCGCCAGGAATTGGAGTCCACTTAATGGCACCTGATTGGCCCCTGAATTGTAGGCGCAGTGTTCTGCCTTCCAAGTCCCTGCTGTGTGACCGACCACAGGGCTCTGAAATGAAGGGGATGGTGGTTCTCTAGGCTTTACTTTCTGCTCTGCCCCGGAGGCAGCTGTCTCTCTCCCTGACTGTCCTTGCCCTTGTGCCCAAATACATGTTGGTTGTCTCTGTTGCTGATTATCCTGACCATCCTGTCCCCTGTGCCCACAAAGCATGGCTGCTCATAATTGCTGAAGTTTTTATGGGTGACCTCTTACACATTCAGCCCTGTATTTCTCTTTCTTTAATTTTTTTTCCTCTGTTGTTTCTTCTGGCTTTCATAACTTTTCTCTGACTTTTGCAAACAAACAACAACAAACTCCTGTGTGCTCTTAGTAGATGTTCGTTACCAGCCACAGAGTTGTTTTGTAGCCACACGAAGAGATGCGCTCCCCGCCCCCACCCCCCACAGCACCCATGCGTCTTGGGTTCTTTTTCTCCTGGTGATTTCAAAGTGGAGGCTACTGGATATCCTGGGCTTGCTCTTTGGGTGACTTGAATTTTAATTTTTTGCCTCTAAGCCTTTTCCCCCCACTGAGTGAAGCTGCTTATATAAAGCTTGTTGGTTATGGAAGGCTTATCTCCAGTAAATGAGGGTGGACAACATGAAGACTTTGGACCTACCTGCAGAGCCTCTGATTTATGTCCTCATCTCTGGGAGCAGTTGGATATTAAAGTTAGAGCAGCCGTTTCCACTTAAGCCTGGAAAAGCTGAAAAGAGAGCAGAGGAAATTATGTGTGCCTGCAGAGAGGGGAAAATATGAATTCTGGTGATGCAGTGGTTAAAGCGCTGAGCGGTGAACACTTTGAACCCAGCAGCCTCTCTGCAGTAGAAAGATGTGACAATCTGCTTCTGTAAGGATTTACAGCCTCGGAGCCCCACGGCGCAGTTCCACTCTGTCCTGAAGGGTCGCCAAGAGTCCAAGGTGACTCTTCGGCAGTGGCTTTAGTGTCTTTTAAAATGTTTTAGTAATAGAGAGAAAAACATCAAAGTAGCCAAAAGGCCAGCCAGGTGGACACACATATTTAACACTTTGGGACATAAAGTCGTCTTCTTAGCAGGGGGAGCCTGGCTCTCCTTCCCTTTAAGCTGAGCTTCACTGGTACCCAGCCATCTCTCTCCCACTTTTCTTAATGGTCCGTACAGCCGGCACTTTGGAGTCGGCAGATTTGACAGGACACCCTGCCTGGTGAGAAATACTGCAGGTGAAGAAGTGGTGACAAGGAAGCCATGTGGTGTCTTGTTTCAGACAATCTGAGCACCTACTGTATGCCTGAAGTCCCTGGGTGATGATGGCAACCGTTAGGTCTGAGTTACTCAATGGTGCCATGAAGAAAGGCCTGGAGATTCACTTGCATACAAGATTTTTGTTGCTGTTTGCCTTGGAGTCTATTCCGACTCATGGAGACCCTCTACCACAGAGGAGAATTGCCCCATAGGGTTCCAGGGGAACGTTATAGACAAGATTATCAAGTTTTACATTGAACAAATCCTATACTTTGTTTCATCTCAATGATTGCAATCCCCTCCCTGCAACAACAGTGATCCCACTTCCTCCCTGTGACTCCCCATGTACGGCACTGCGAGTTAATACACTGGACTGCAAAGTCAGTTTCAACTGCAAAATATGGGTAGCTATGTGGTGGTACCAACTCGACAGCAGTTAACAACAACCATATATATATATATACATATGTACTTATATACGGAGTCCTGGTGTGGCGCTGTGGGTTAATGTGCCAGACTGCAAAGCTGTTTGAACTCCAAGGTCGGCAGTTCAGGCTCACCAGCTGCTCCTCAGAAACCCTAGACAGGGTTGCTATGGGTCGGAACCGACTCAGTGGCACTTAACAACAACATACTTATATATATGGTGGTGGTGGTGGTGTGCTGTGGAGTCGGCTGCAACTCATAGTGACCCTGCATAAGGTTTCTCTGAGGCTGTAAATCTTTACTGGAGCAGAAAGCTTCATCTATCTCCCGTGGAACAGCTGCTAGTTTTGAGCTGCTGACCTTGAGGTTAGCAGTCCCACGTGTAACCACTCCGTTACCAGAGCTACACACACACACACACACATATGTATTTTTATATATTTGTATATCCCACTCTTCCCCCCCCCGTACCCATTCAGCCCTATGTCTCTGCCCATTTATCTACACACAGAGCACTTGTTCCAAGGTTGTGCATACATTTCACTACTTACCTCTGTCCCCTTTAGACCTTGCATGGCTCCCTGTGTCTTCTCCTGTCTTCATCATTCTTCTGCTACCTTCTCTCTTCTTGTATGCTGCCCTCCCCTTCACCTGAGTTAACATGTGTCTGCCCTCTAGCCAGTAAGTTACTCTCCCTTCCCTCCCACCCCCGGTAACCATCGAAGAATGTTTCTTTTAGCATGAAAATCTTTTTCTGAGTTTTTACAATAGTGGTTTCCTACACTATTTGTACTTTTGTGATGGACTAATGTCACTCAGCATAATGTCTTCCATGTTATAAAGTATTTCACAGATTCCTCCATGCTGCACATATTCCATTGTGTGGATGCACCAAACTTTGTTTATCCATTCTTCCACTGATGGGCACCTAGGCTGTCTCCATCTTTTTGCTATTGTGAATAGGCTGTCATGAACATTGCTGTGCGTCTACTTGTGTCTTGGCTCTTATTTCTTATGGATATATACCAAGTAGAGGGATTGCTGGATCATGCGGTATTACTAATTCCAACTTTTTGAGGAAGCTTCATGCATTTTCGCAGCAGCTGAACCATTTTCAGTCTTACCAGTCTCTGCACACCCTCACCAGTATTGTTGTTTTCTGTCTAATTGGAGTTTGTTATTAATACTGTAGTTCGATGGTTTCTCATTGTTGTATTGATTAGCATTTTTCTAATGACTAGTGATCGAGAACATTGCTTCATATGTTTGTTGGCTGCCTCACCATCTTCCTTGGTGAAGTGTCTGTTCATGTCCTCTGCCCATTTTTTTAACTGGGTTGTTTGTCTTTTTCTTGCAGAAGTCTTGTAGTTTTCTATAAATTTTAGAGATAAGTCCCTTGTCTGATATGTTGTAGCAAAATTTTATTTCCCCCATCTGTGGATCTGCATTTTACTCTTTGGATGAAATCTTTAGATGCAAATAGTGTCTAATATTTAGGAGGTCCCAGTCATCTATTTTGTCGTCTGCTGTTTCTGTCTTTTTAGTGTATTTACTGTTGTTGCTAAGTGTCATCGAGTCTGTTGCAACTTATAGTGACTCTGTGTAGGTTTTCTAAGAAGCTGCTGGTGACCTTGAACCGCTGTGGTTCAACCAACCTTGCAGTGCAGTGCATTAACTCACAGTGCCACACCAGGACTCCAAATCTTTATAGAAGCTGACTGCCTCCTCTTTCTCCCTGACAGCAGCGGATAACCTACAGTCCAGTTCTTACTCCTTAGCACCACTTGTACTCCTGTGGAAGCTTCTGGCTAAGAAAGTACGATGGGGCAGTTGCACTTTGTCACACACGGGTCCCAGAGTCGGAACCCATTTGATAGAGATTGTTTGAGGTTTTTTGCAGCTCCCTCCTGCTACCCCATAGAAGTGTCACTTGTTAGGTGTAACTTTTGTAAGATAAAAGCATTAAAACACATGGTAAACATTCACTCAACCACAGCAGATACATGCAAAACCGTCATTCAACTACAGCAGATCATGTTTCCCCAAGAGGCTGTCCTCACTTTATGTTTTCCCCTGTTTTCTTTTTCAATGACAGCTGTCAGTCATCTGGTTTTAGCTATTCTAGCCAATATGTAGTAGTGACTTCCCATAGTGATCTTACTTTGTAATGCTCTCATTACTAATGAAGTTGGATAACTTTTCATATATTTCTTGGCCATTTGAATATTATTATTTTTTTTTGTATGTGGTCGTTTCTCATCACAGCATAAAAATTCTTGGTTCTGGAGATGAGTCCTTAAGATTACATATTGAAGATAAGTCCATCCATTCCGTAACTTTCCTTCTTTACTCTTTAACATGTTTTCATGAAAAAAAGTGAATAATTTTGGTGTCACCAGATCATTAGCATTTTCCTTGTTAGCAAGTGCTCTTTGTATCTTGTTTATTACTGTTTGACCCAAAGTCCTGGGAATGTTCTCTTCTGTTATCTTTGAGAAACTTGCTTTCTTGGATCTTTAAATCTGAAAACAACCTGAGATTTATTTTTGTGTATGGTGTGAGGTAAGGTCAAACTTCAGTGTCCCCACACGTAGATCAGTTTATTGAAAAGATCATATTTATTGCACTGCTCTATGCAGTGACCACCTCTCATCTGTCAGTGTGTCTTACTGTGGTGGCTTGTGTGTTGCTGTGATTCTGGAAGCTATGCCACGGATATTTTAAATACCAGCAGGGTCAGCCATGGTGGACAGGTTTCAGCTTCCAGACAAAGACAGACTAGGAAGAAGGAGAGATCGACTACTTCTGAATGTTTAGTTACTGAATACTTTATGAACAGCAGTGTAACACTGTCAAATATATTCAAATATACCCACCAACTACTAAAGTCAGTGATGATTAAATCAAATAATTTCACGGACTTATTCAGTCTGAAATTGATCAAATATGCAATCAATATGTATTGATCATTACTGGTGATTGGAATGCAAAGGTTGGAAGCAAAGAGGAAGGATCAGTAGTTGGAAAATATGGCCTCGGTGATAGAAGCAATGCTGGAGATCACATGATAAAATTTTGCAAGACCAATGATTTCATCATTGCAGATACCTTTTATAAACAACATAAATGGTGACTTATACACATGGACCTCACCAGATGGAACACACAGAAATGAAATTAACTACATCTGTGGAAAGAGATATAGAAAACCTCCCTATCATCAGCCAAAACCAGGCCAGGGGCAGACTGTGGAACAGACCATCAATTGTTCTTATGCAAATTCAGGCTGAAGCTGAAAAAACATTAAAACAAGTCCATGAGAGTCAAAATATGACTTTGAATATATCCCACCTGAATGTAGAGATCCTCTCAAGAACAGATTTGATGCATTAGACACTAAAGATCAAAGACCAGAAGACTTGTGATATGACATCAAGAACATCATACAGGAAGAAAGCAAAAGTTCATTCAGAAGACAATAAAGAAGAAAAAAACCAAAATGGATGTCAGAAAACACTCTGACCTTTGCTCTCCAGCATAGAGATGCTAAAGCAAATGGAAGAAGTGAGGAGGTACAAGAACTGAACAGAAAATTTCAAAGGTCAGTTTGAGAAGTCCAATATTATAATGAAATGTGCAAACACCTGGAGTTAGAAAACCAAAAAGGAAGAACACACTCAGCATTTCTCAAGCTGGGGGAACTGAAGAAAAAATTCAAAACTCGACTTGAAATATTGAAGGAATCTATGGGCAACATACTGAATGATGCAGAAAGCATCAAAAGAAGATGAAAAGAATACACAGAGGCACTGTACTAACAAGAAATGGTCAATGTTTCACCATTTCAAGAAGTAGCATATGATCGAGTCAATGATCCTGAAGGAAGAAGTCCAGGGTGTGTTGAAGTCATTGGCAAAGAACAGTGCACTGGGAATAGATGGAATACAAATTGAAATAATTTAACAAACTGATGCAGCACTGGAGGTACTCACTACGCCAAGAAATTTGGAAGACAACTATCTGGCCAACTGACTGGAAGATATATGTATTTGTGCCCATTCCAAAGAAGAGAGGTGACCCAATGGAATGTGGAACTCATTGGGCAATGTCTTTGATATCCCTTCTGAGTTAAGTTTTACTAAAGGTAATACAAAATGACTGCAGCCATACATTAACAGAGAACTTCCAGAGGTTCAAGCAAGAGGACGTGGAATGAGGGATCTCACTGCTGACATCAGATGGATCTTGGCTGAAAGCAAGAATTCCAGAAATATGTTTACCTGTGCTTTACTGACTATGCAAAGGCTTTTGATTCTGTGGATCATGACAAGCTATGGGCAACATTGGAAATATGAGTATTCCGGAACACTTCATTGTGTTTATGAGGAACCTGTGCATAGACCATGAAGCAGCTGTTCAAACAGAAAAAAGGGAACACTGAATGGTTTAAAATTAGGAAAGATGTGCTTGTGTTCTTTCACCATACTTACTCAGTCTGTATGATGAACAAATAATCTGAGAAGTTGGATTATATGAAGAAAAACATGGCATGAAGATTGGGTGAAGATTCATTAACATCTTGTAATATGCAGATGATACGACCTTGCTTGCTGAAAGTGAAGAGGGCTTAAAATACTTACTGATGAATATCAAAGACCACAGCCTTCGGTATGGGTTGCATCTTACTGGAAAGAAAACCAAAATCTTTACCACTGGACCAAGAAAAAACAGCCATATAAATAGAGAAAAGATTGAAGTAGTCAAATAATTCATTTTGCTTGGATCAACCATCAACAGTCATGGAAGCAGCAGTCAAGAAATCAGATGACGTATTGCATTAGGCAAATGTGTTGCACAAGACCTCTTTAAAGTGTTTAAGAGCAAAGATGTCAGTTTGAGGACTAAGGTGTGCCTGATCTAAACCATGGTATTTTCAATAATCTTTATGCATGTGGAAGTTGGACAGTGAATAAGGAAGACTATAGAAGAATCAATACATTTAGTTACGGTGTTGGAGGAGAATATTAAAAGTAACATAGATCTGTGTTGGAAGAAGTGAAGCCAGAGTGCTCCATGGAAACCAGAATGGCCAGACTTCGTCATACTTTGGATATATTATCAGGAGGGACCAGTCACTGGAGAAGGATATCATGTTTGGTAAAGTGGAGGGTTGGAAAAAAGAGGAAGGCCCCCAGTGAGACGGATTGGCACAGTTGTGTAAGTGATGGGCTCAGGTGTAGCAACAATTGTGAGGTTGGCGCATGACCGGGCAGTGTTTCATTGTGTTGTGCACAGGGTCGCTATGAGTCGATACCGACTCTAAAGCACCTAACAACAACAATGCAGTGACACCTTTATCAGAAATCAGGGGTTCATGTACAAGTATGTTTTCTTTCAATTTGTTGATTCTTTGTTCTACTCTATTGGTCTCTTTGTCCCTTGAACTCACCAATATCTGTGTGAGAAAGATGTTGCATTCTGCTTCTGTAAAGACTACAGCCTTGGAAGCCCTTGGGGGGGCAATTCTACTCTGTCCTATAGAGTCTCTATGTGTCAGAATGGATTACACAATTTTTGATTTCTGGGTTTGGTGTTTGATAGTTTGTTGTTGTTTTGTAACATGTTGTTGTTGTTACATGCCGTGGAGTCGGTTCCAATGCATAGTGACCTGACATAGGGTTTCCAAGGCTGTAAACCTTTACGGGAGCAGAAAGCCTCATCTTTCTCCCGCTGGTAGTTTCGAACTGCTGACTGTGAGATTAGCAGCCTGATTCGTAACCACTATGCTACCAGAGCTCCTTGTTTTGTGATATATACACCTGTAATTGTTAAGTATTTGACCTAGGAGTCCTGGTGTGACACTGTAGGATAAGCACTGGACTGGTTACTGCAAGTTCGGCAGTTTACATTCACCAGCTGCTCTTGAAAACTGCATAGGATCCCAAAGAGTTGGAACTGATTCAATAACACTGAACAACAATGTAGCAGAGTTGCTGAAGTTCCATATCCTAATAATGTATCTGCATATATAGTCATAAGGAGCTCTGGTAACGTAGTGGTTATGAATCGGGCTGCGAACTTCAGTTCGCAGCAACATATATCGCAACAACAATATATAGTCATGGAGTCTCTCAATCCTGACTTTTTCTTCCATTTTTGATTCTCATACATCTCATTCTTCTCTTATTGTACCAGCTATGGAACCTTGGACCAGTGCCCAGTTGTTGATAAGTGCTGTTGAATCGGTTCGGACTCATAACGACCTTGTATAGGGTTTCCGAGGAGCGGCTGGTGAATTCGAACTGTTGACCTTGTGGTCCAGTGTATTATCCCACACCAGGACTCCAGGAGAAGCAGTAATACCAGAAATCCTTGCTTTCTTCTCAGCTTCAAAGCAGTAAACATCAGATTTACTGAAGGGTTTTTGCAGATATTGTACCTTTTTGGTAAAGTGGAGGGTCGGTGAAAAAAAGGCAGACCCTTAGTAACATGGATGGACACAGTGGTTACAACAGTGAGCTCAGACAACAGTTGTGTGGATGGTACAGGAGTGAACAGATTTTCATTCTATTATACATAGGGGTCACCATGAGTGAAACTGACTCCATGGTACCTAGCAACGGCAGCTCTTTATGAGATTATAGATGTTTCTTTGGCTTTCTTAGTTTATGAAAGTGTTTCCCCTAAATGGATGGTGAATTTAGCAGCAGGTTTATTCTGCCCCACTTGGGGTGTCCCTCTGCTCTTCACGGGATGTTAAATTCCTGGACTCCTCCCAAGCTTCTGTTCCTCATGATGCAGGAAGTAAGACTTGATTTGTCTACTTCTTCATGACATTTTAATTTTGTAATTAGAGCTTGCTCCCATTTGTAAGTGTCTCTTTTGAGAAGCGAACCAAGAATGTTTGCACTGGAATCGTTCTCTAAGTTTCTGACTTACTATTTTAAAATTGGTGCTTGAATGGCTACAACAAAAAAGACAAAGAACAAAAAACCATTTCATTTGAGGCTAGGGTGCAGTGCCTCTGCCATTAAATGCAATGGACTGTTATCTTTTAGGATTTAGTTCAACATGAAAACCAAGCACCAAAGATAGTGCCAGGATTTGAAGCACAGTTCTTTAGACTCTTGCTTTATCTGCAGCTGGTGTTGTTAGCTGTCGAGTTGGTTCCTATGCATAGTGATCTGTCTAGGGTTTCCATGGAGTGGCTGGTGGGTTTGAACCACTAACCTTGCTGTTCAAACTGACCTTTTGGCCCAGTGCGTTATCCTGCAGCGCAACACCAGGACTTTGTATCTACAACTGAGCAGGGCTTAAAGATTCATCAGTGTGACTGTTGACTATGTTTGCTTTCATCTGGCTGCTATTCACAGTCAATTTCAAGACAATTTCTCAATGCCGCACATTTCAGAGAAATACCTTTAAATTAGACCTGTAGTGGTTTCCTCTGAATGGAGTAATTTCATAGTTACAAGTTTGGATTCAACATCCTTGGAAATGTGACTCAACCCAGATGCAAAAATCAGGACAAGCTACAAAAAGTGGACTCAGAATTGAGGGAAAAAACTGGCTGCTTTTAAATTAGTCTTTGCATATTTGTTTTTTAGTAGCTCTGGAGTCCCTACTGTAGAAGTAAAGAACTATTAAAATATGTTGTTGTTGTTGTTAGGTGCCATCAAGTCGGTACCAACCCATAGTGACCTTATGCACAGCAGAATGAAACACTGCCTGATCCTGGGCCAACCTCACTACTGTTGCCACGCTTGAGTTCATTGATGTTGCCATTTGGCCAATCCATCTTGTTGGAGGTCTTCCTCTTTTTCTCTGACCCTCCACCTTACCAAACATGATATCCTTTTCCAGCAACTTGTCCCTTCTGACAATATATCCAAAGTATGAGAGACGATATTTGGCCATGTTGACCTCTAAGGAGCACTCTGGCTGCTCCTTAAAACCTAGGGATGTGTATGTAAGCTATGTAGTTTTTTATTCCTGACATTGAATGAACATCTTTATTATTCAAATCTAGAGACTATTTCAGGGATGCAATTCTTGGCTGAATCTATTACTGGCAGAAACACGATCGTGATTTTTCTCCCCCTTTCACATCTTACTCTTAGTGGATAAGCAGTCGGTGTTGGAAAACAGTTGAGATCTTTATCGAGCAAAGTGGGAAAAGTTTCTGTCTGATGACAAACATACTGTGACCGTTGGACCCCTGTGTTGTTCATTTGCCTTTCAGCATGAAGGTGACAGTTCCCACCAGTGTAATTCCATTTTGGACAGAGAAATACAATGCTAAGAATGGAAAAGACTTTAGAATTGCTCCTTCCATTTCTTCCTCTTATTGTTGAGGAAATTGAGCTCCGTGATACTCCTTGGCCTCGTACAAGATCACCCACAAATGAGAGTTGAATCCAGGGTTTCTCTGCTGTATCCCAGGGTCTCAAGTTCATTGTCATTTTCCCAGTAACCCTCAGCTCTCAATTCAGGACTCCCTTTGTCATAATCCCCTTCCCCAGTTGGCAGATTTCATTGCTCTTCTTGCTACTTTAAGGCTCCTTGGTTGGTATGATGCTTCTCTACCCACCCTCTTTCTAAGGTCCCACCTATTTCTAAGTTCTCTAGGGGCCTGCTCATCATTCCTCTCCATTGAGTTCAGTTATTACTAGGTGGCTGGAGAGTGGTGAGGGGTGCCCACATTTCTACCAGTAAAGGAAAAATGAAGAAGGTGCTTTGACTTAATACTGAGTTCACTAGGTAAGTACTCCTTGCCCACTGCCAAGATTCCTTTTGCCTACCTTTCAGGACATAATTAGATAGAAATAAGTTGTGTCTCCAAGTTGTATCACAAAGGTGCATCCGTTACTTACACACTGGGCACATGTCCACCCATGAAAGAGGCTGTTGTTGTTAAGTGCCCTTGAGTGGGTTTCAACTCATAGACCCCCGTATAGGGTTCCCAAGGGGTGATAGATGAGTCTGAACCACCAGCCTTGCAGTTCAAGCTGACCATGTGGTCCATTGCCTACCCCACAGTGCCACACCAGCACTCCGAAGTGTGGAGAAAAAATACGAGCTCACTTTGTAATGATGCTGTGAAACACGCTCTTCTTTGTTGAAGTCTTCCTATCTGTTCTCTTCTTTTTGTGAAATTCAAAGCGCTTGTTGTCTAGATAAAAGCACACTAACTGGCTGGTTAATACAGGCTTTGCGGGGGCAGACATTCTGAGGCAACTACGTAAAGACAACTGATGTAGAATGAAACCCGTCAAAACAAACACACGAGTGCCATTGTGTTCCAGTAAAACTTTATTTATGGAAACAGCACAAATTTAACCTGTAGGTTGTAGGTTTCTGATCCCTTCTCTATTCCAAACAGAGTCCTGGTGTGCAGTGGGTGAAGCGTTGGTTTGCTAACCACAAAGTCAGGGGTTCAAACCTCCAGCTGCTTTGTAGGAGAAAGATAGCGGCCCTATAGGACTGAGCAGTCTGCTGCCCTGAAGATTTAGTCTTGGAAATCTGATGGAGCAGTTGTGTTTGGTCCTATAGGGCTGTTATGAGTTAGAATTGATCTGATGACCGTGGACTGGGTTGGGTTTCTTTTGGGGATTCTAAACCAAAAGTGTTTAAATGTTGGTCTTCTGGGGAACCCTAGTGGTGCAAACAGTTAAATGCTGGGATGGTAATTGAAGGACTGGCAGTTCAGTTCCATCCTGAGGTTCTGTAAGGAAAAAACTCCAGTGATTTGCCCTTATAAAGATTACAGCCAGGAAAGCCCTTTGGGCCTGTTCTGCTCCGTCACATGGAGTCTCTAGGACTAGAAATCAACTCCATTGTAGCCACCACCTCCAGGCCTTACTTCCAGAGTTTCTGATTAGCAGCTTGGGGCTGGGAATCTATATTCAAAGAAGTTCCCTAATGGATTCTGCTGCTGAGGTAAATTATAAAGGCAGTGGTCCACTCTGCTTATTCTGTAGTATCACACACCTCACACACACCCCCCCTTATTTCTCACCTGTGTGTTCATTTTACTCCTCATTCTTCCATCTAGGTGGATGAGGCATAGTGTCCTCTAGGCAGCTATGTGGTGCTGAGTCTTCTAAGGTTATGCCATTTGTAGGGAGAAGGGTTGGAATGAAGGGTTTCGTTGGGTTTGGTTTCCTAACACTTTTTCCATTTCCTAGGACCATGTGGACAACTGCTCATAGTAGTCCTTGATGAAGAGACCAGACCTTGACTCTGCATGGCTCATAAGACACTGAGCAATGTCTGAGAACAGTGACAAAGAGAGCCAAGTGGTCGGCAATAGACTTAAATCATGGAGCAGGAAGTGGCTTTGCTATGCTCTCCTCTAGTCCATTCACTTCCTCCGCCATGGATGTGTGGTCCAGGGCAGTGCCTGTGTTCCTCGGGGGCAGAGCAGGGTCCCACACTGTCTCTCTATGGGCTCCGTTTTCCGTGAGGAACTCCTAACTCCCTCCCTCCTCTTGGGAAGCATGAGGACTTGCTCCCTTGGCTTCCTTGGAGCCGCCATTATCATTCCAAAAGACACAACCACCGAGGCTTGTTTGTCATCTGCTCATTTTATTCTTTTCTTGTTACCTACAGCTTGTGAGCGATTTTAAAACAAAACAAAAAAAGGGACTCATTTCAATCAAAGAATCACACTTGTTGGCATGTATCCCCGAGCAGGGTATGAAGTGACAGTTAGACTGCCTGGGGCAAATCCACGTACTTATGTCTGATTCTCCTATTTGACTTCATCCTCTTTGAGGCCTGCTAGAGTTGCATGCTGTTGAGTTGGTTCCCACTCATAGTGACCCCATAGGACAGACTAGAACCGCCCCCATGGAGTTTCCAAGGTTTTCATCTTCATGGGAGCAGATTGCTGGGACTAGGAGCTCCTGGTAGGTTCACAACACCAACCTTTTGGTTAGCGCTTAACCATGGTGCTACCAGCGCTCCTTGTGTGTAGGCTTGCACTGGGTGTATTCGTCTTCCTGATACTTCTTCTCAGTACCTTTGCTGAAGCAGAGGTACCCTAGTAATGTCATGTCAGTTACGGGCCACACCGACTAAGTGCTCTATGAAAATCCTAAGGGGTGGGGATAAAACCCATGGGTTCTCTCTTGGCTAATGTAGGAGGATCACAGAGGAAGACCCCCCACAGCCTGCAGGTGCTACGTTTAGAAGAGGCCCTGATGGTCTGACTCACTCTGTCAACAGGCCTCTTCTATTTCGACCTTTCATCGTTTTGTGAGTGTTGACATGCAGAAAGCACTGAATTACCAACACATGGGCAGCAGGTGGCGTAAGGAAGAGAGATACGCCTGGTCCGGGTGTCATACCGCTGTTCACTCATGAGTCCCCAGATTGTTAGGAGCCATCGCCTGCATCTGGCCACCCTTCAAACCCTGCACTGCACCCTGCAAATGCCCTTGGTTGTAGAATAAATTATTTTACCCCAGTTAAAAATTGTGTGCTCATTGAAAGGTTGGAGTCACCTTGGAAGAAACTCTGGTTATCTATTTCTGAAAAACCACTCTTTTGAGGGCACAGTTCTACTCTGACACACACGGGGCCGCCAAGAGTCTGAATCGACCGGACTGCAGCTGGTTTGGAAAAGTGTAAAATCACATGTGAAAAGAAGAGTTTCAGGTTAGTTTCTATGACGTGAAAAACTGTGGCTTAAACAGACAAATTAATGTGAAAGAGCAAACGTGGACCATTTAATAAATGAGCCCATTGGTAAGCAGTAAGCAGAAACCCATTAACCCTTGGACTTTCTTTTTACATTTTCTTATAGCTAGTATTATAGAGGCTTAATCTTTTTTTTTTTTTAAAACCATCATTAGGAGCGAGGAATTTATAGCCAAGAAAATATTACTTGTTACATTTTGGGTATCCTCCAAAGTCAGTTCTATTAATTATATTTTTGCCTCATTATGCATTTTGGCAGTTGGGTTATTTCCTGCTCTGAGACTGAACTTAATGGGATTCAAGAACAGTAGTGGCCTCTGCCTCAGTACTTTTCTCCTGAGAAATAAAATGCAAATGTGAAAAAACACAACAGTGACAAAACCCCAACACAAAAGCAGCTCAATAAGTTGTGAACAGAACAAAAGACTTAAAACTATTCATGATGCCGGGTGTTGATAAAAGTCATTTTATCTTTTATTTGCTGTTATGCAGTTGAAACTGAATATGCAGGTGAAATATTTTCTTTGTTTCTCTTATGAAACTAAAGTGTTAGAGAATGCAATGGTAAGCAGTTGCCATTGTTCATAAAACAATTCTATAATTGTACAACTATCAGTTCTTTCAATGAAGGATTCAGTAACCTCACAAGACATTTGAGACTTTGGTTTGTGTCCCTGTGTGTGTTCAAGGGCAGGCCATTCAGGTTTGAATTTTGTTAGAAATCTATAGAATTTGTTGTTGTTGTTGTTAGGTGCCATGGAGTTGGTTCCCAAGGCTATAAATCTTTGAGGGAGCAGAAAGCCTCATCTTTCTCCAGTGGAGTGGCTGGAAGGCTCCATCCATGGATGATTTAATTTGAGCAATTTGCCTCCTTTCTTTCCTGAACATTTCGGCCTGTCATCATGTCAGTTCCCACTCAGTGACCCTGTCTAGAATTTCAGAGGCCTTAAATCTTTTGTAGTTGTTAAGTGTTGTCCAGTATGTTCCGACTCAAAGTGACCCTGTATAGGGTTTCAGAGGAGTGGCTGGTGGGTTTGAACTGCTGACCTTTTGGTTAGAAGTCCAGTGCTTATTCTGCAGCGCCACTCCAGAACCCCTAAATCATTATGGAAGCAGAAAGCCTCATCTTTCTCCCAAGGAACCACAGGTGTATTTGAACTACTGACCTTGCGGTTAGCAGGCCAAGCATAACCACTGGGTCAGTCACCAGGGCGTCATGGCCATCACTGTAGGGATGTTTATTTGATGTGTACCACGTGGCTTCAATTCTACATCCCTCCAACATGTAAGAATATGAAAGTGCAACACTAGCCTGTGCTGGAAGGAAATGCATTGCTTCACATTATTCGTGAGGGAGTGCAGTGGTTCTGTAGGATAAACACTGGACTGCAAGCCACAAGGTCAGTGGTTCGAGACCACCAGCTGCTCCATGGGAGAAAGATGAGGCTTTCTGTGCCTACATAGATTTACAGCCTTAACCACAGCAACGCCATCAGAACTGACTTCATGAAGTGAGTTTGGTTCACTGTTTGTGAATTTCCCTTGTCTGTGTTGCCCAGACAGCAGCGAATTCTTCGTCCTTTATGATCAGCTTGTTCATTCAGATCTTTCATCATAAAGTGACACACAATGGGGCCCATAGACTTGCTTGACACAGGGTGGCCACAAACTTTCAATTTGAAAAACACAGTATCTGCGAAGCACAGTGAGACGTGTCTGCCTGTATTAGGCCTGCTGCTGTTCCTATTACCACTGTTAGAGTTGTTGTGAAGTGCCGTCGAGTCAGTCCCAACTCATCGCAATCCTGTATGGGGTTTCTGAGGAGTGGCTGGTGGATTTGAACCGGCCACCTTGTGATTCAAATCGACCTTGAGGTGGAGTTCTTATCCTACAGTGCCACAGCCTAAGTGCCTTAGCGTCAGTTCCAACTCATAGAGACCCTGTATAGGGTTTCCAAGTGTTGCCAAACTGAAATGAAGACTTGCCATCTGTCACTTTAGTCAATCAGAGGCTGGGAGTGATTCAATCCAAGCTTTATTAACAGAAAGCCAGCAGTCTGGAGGACGTTGAGAATAGCTTCTCAAGACCATCCTGCTTGTCGTGAAGAGTGGGCACACTGTATAGGGTAAATTGCATTTCGATATATACTTAATCTAGTTTAATGTTAAGATAGCATTTTGGAAAAAGAAACAATAAAGCAATAAACTTCTTCACATTTTATCTTTTGGGAAAGGGGAACAAACAGGAAATAATCCTTTTTAAACATTTTATTTTTGCTGATCGTTAACTAACTTCAAGACCTAATGACTAAACTGACTCCATTTTGTTTAGGTCAGTAGATCCATGCTATCACAAGGAGTGGCTGGTGAACTTGAACCGCCAATCTTGCAGTTCAAACTGACCTTGTGGTCCAGCACATTATTCTGCAGGGCCGCACTGAGACTGTTGCTATTAAATGCCATGGAGTCAGTTCTGACTCATAGCAACCCTATATAGGGTTTTTAAGGAGCTTGAACTACCAGCCTTTTGGTTCAAACTGACCTTGCAGTCAGCACATTAATCCAGAGTCACACCAGGAACTCCAGATGTAAGTTCCAGAGGGGCAGATACTGCACCTATTATTCGTATTACTACTGCTCGGGTTGTTGTTGCTAAGTGCTGTGGAGTTAGTTCTGACTCTTAGTGACTCTGTAAAGATTTTCCAAAGCTGTGAGTCTTTGAGGGAGCAGAAAGCCACATCTTTCTCCAGTGGAGTGCCTAGAAGGCTCGCTCCATGGGCCTTACGGTTTGTAGTTATTAAGTGCTATCAAGTCGATTCTAACCCATAGGGACCCTGTATAGGATTTCCTAGGAGTAGCTGATGAGTTTCAACCTTGCAGTTCAAACCGACTTTGCAGTACAGTGTATTAACCCACAGTGCCACACCAGGACTCCGTATCATTTGTTGTTGTTGTTGTTAGGTGTCATTGAGTTGGTACCAACTCATAGTGAACCTTATGCACAGCAGAACAAAACACTGTACAGTCCTGGGCCAACCTCACAATTGTTGCCACGCTTGAGCCCATTGATGTTGCCACTTTGCCAATCCATCTTGCAGGGGGTCTTCCTCTTTTTCTCTGATTCTCCACCTTGCCAAACATGATATCCTTCTCCAGTGACTGGTCCCTCCTGACAATATGTTGAAAGTATGAGAGACGAAGTTTGGCCATCCTGGCCTCCAAGGAGCACTCTGTCTGCACTTCTTCCAACACAGATCTGTTGGTTCCTTTGGCAGTCCATGGCACTTTCAATATTCTCCTCCAACACCATAACTCAAAAGCATCAATTCTTCTACGGTCTTCCTTTATTCACTGTTCAGCTTTCACATGCATATGAGGTTATTGAAAATACCATGACTTGGGTCAGGCGCACCTTAGTCCTCAAGCTGACATCTTTGCTCTTCAACACTTTAAAAAGGTCTTGTATAGCAGATTTGCCTAATGCAATATGTTGTTTGATTTTTTGACTGCTGCTTCCATGAGTGTTGATAGCTGATCCAAGAATGAAGTCCTTGACAACATCAATCTTTTCTCCTTTGATAAGAATGTTAATTTGTACTACATATAAATTCCAGAGGGGCACATACTGTATTTGTTTTTCTTAGCATTTCCCTCGAAACTGGTTCCCACCAACTACTAAGTACTTGACCAATATTTGTTGAATATGATCATGGCCATACCCTTTTCTAAAAAGGCATTTAAGGTAGCTCTAATTGGCCTACATTGATTCCTTCTTACTTTCCATGGCTTACAGAAATGGAAAATTACCTTTGGTTTCTCCATGTTTCCTGTTTTGAGCAGCAATAATCGACAGATATCAAAGTTGTTGCCCTGTGTTGCAGAAAGAACTCTTGATGGGAAGTCGGAAGATGTGGCCTTAGTCCTGACTCCCTCTTTTAGTGATTTTGGAGAGGCAGAGGGGTCATTCGCCTTTCATGCCGTTTCTCAGGGCTGTAGGGAGGACAGATGAGATACCACATGGAGCGCTCTCTGAAGACCACATGGGTATCTGAGGGTGAGCTCGGGGGCCATGCCTGGGGGCTTTTACCATGAGAAGGATGGATACTCTTGCTCTGAATTCTTCTCTGGAGGGGTGCTGTCCCTGGTGCTGCTGGGAGGACTGGCTGTGTCAGCAGTGGGTTGGAGCAGATGCCCTGAGACCTTGTTGCCACCAGCTTGGCGGCCTGTGTCCCAGTAACACCATCCGCTAGGCTGCATAATGGAGACTCAGAGTTCCGGGATTAATGCTTGTGCTGATCTTCAAGGGCAGTGGTAGTTTCATGGTAGAATTCTCACCTCCCGTGTGGGAGATCCAGGTTCACTTCCTGGTCAATGTGCTTCATACACACTGACCACCCATCTGTCAGTTGAGGTGGGCATGTTGCTATGATGCTAAACAGGTTTCAGGGGAACATCTGGACTGACACTAGGAAGAAAGGCCTTGGCGATCTGCTTCTGAAGAGCAGCCAGTGACTGGGCAGCATTTAGGTCTGCTGTGCTTGAGGTTGTTATGAATTGAAGGCCAACTTGGTGGCAGCTAACGACATTGACCCCTATGACTTAAATGGACTCCCATGCTTACATGTATGTATGAGAACCCTACCTCAATCTTTTTAAAAGATTATTTGAGAAACATGACTTTCATTAGGAACTCTTGTGGTGCAGTGGATTAAGTCCTGGACTGGCAACTAAAAGGTCCATGGTTCAAACCCAGCAGATGCTCTGCTGGAGAAAGATGAGGCAGTCTGCTTCTGTAACGATTTCCCTGCTGAGAAAACCCTTTGGGGAAGGTCTGCTTTGCCCTATAGGGCTGCTGCGAGTTGGAATTGACTTGTCAGCAGTATGATTTAAAAAAAAAAATTGTTTGGGTTTGGCTTTCAAATATTCCCATTATTGTTGTTGTTAATTGCCATCAAGTCGGTTCTGACCCATAGCCACCCTCCTTAGGGTTTCTGGGAAGCAGCTGGTAAGCTTGAACCACCGACCTTGAGGTTCAAACTCACTTTGCAATCTAGCGCTGTATCCCACAGTACAGTACTAGGACTCCAGTATCCCCAGTATCTCAGTTAATTAAATGATTTCTCCGCTTCGTCAAATAATTCTTGGGGTGATGCTCACGCTATGAAGCCTTCTTGAAAACAAGAAATGCGATAACAACATCGTGAGGAAACAAACAATTTATATTTCTTCCTCATCACACATTGCTTTCTAAACATCCACCAGACGACCCGTCCTTATTTCTCCCGGCAGCTTTTTAAAAACACAGGCTCAAATGGAGCCAGAGATGATGACATGGAGCAATGGAGCAGCTGGAGACTTTAGATCCAGAGAGGGAGAGCGACTGTGTGCTGAAGACCTGGGGGGTACGGGGGAAGGATTGCATGGAGGGGATTGTAACCATGTCAATGAGACGATAGAATGAATGTAAAACTAATGTTCTCCCATGTAAACTATCACATAATTCACAATAAAATATTAACAAAACAAAACAAAACAAAACACAGGCTCATCTCTTTTTCTTTGATGTGCTGGGAACAGAGCCATGAACAAGGATGGTTCCTGTATTCATAGGATTTACATTTCTGTGGGAGAGTTATAAAAGGAGAGGAGTTTAGATTTTTTAACCAAGGTAGGCTTCTTGGGGCAGGTGATGTTTGAGTATGAAATGTTGAAATGAGATAGAGAGTCCTGTAAAGTTGTGGGGAAAATATTCCAAGCAGAGGACCCAGGTAGGGATGCAAAGGCCCTTAGGTAGGGATGGACTTGCCATGGTCAAGGGTCAGAGAGCAGGTGAGGAAAGGTGGGTGGGAGGGAGGAAGAGTGTGGGAGGAGAGGAGGCCCCTGGACAGGAAGGGTATCATCTATAGTGGAAAGAGTTTCAATTCCATTTCAAGTTAGCAAAAATTACAGATATTTAAAATGATTTGCACATGAAATAGTCTTTTGAGATACTAAGCATGCTAGTTTTAGCTGAGAGTCATAGAAGCTTTGCCAGGCATAGAATTAATGTGTTCTTGAAGCTTCATTTATGCAACCCCAAATCCCTACTTATTCCACAGGGACCATTTTTGCACCTTGTTTTATGAGGATATTTTAGCAGAAGTAGCCACTTCCACTTGACCAGGCAGAATTCTATTGGCGTGCATTTATGTGTGTGATCTCATTTCAACAAGAGAGATGAAAGAGCTCATTTTTCTGTGATTCTGTCACTGATTTCTGTTGACAACCTTTTCCAAAAATCCAGGGGTAGATCGGATGGAAGTCTAATTTTCTATTATCATAGAAACACATTCCTATAATTGAATAAGCCTTGAGAACAAGCTGTGAGTTCCTGAGGTGTCTTAGGAGAAGCAAGGAAACTTTTCATATTGTGTTGAGAATGTCTCCAAGTGAAACCCAACGGTGTCCAGAGGTCGGCTGCCGAGACTCCCACAACCATGACTTAGAGCAGGAACACACTGTAAAGACACACAGCGGGCTCAGTTTTCTCAGTAGTCACCTTTCAGATACTGAGGAGACATGTCTAATTTATGTCATCCCCATGCTTTCTTCTTAGGAGCCCTGGTGGTGTTATGGTTAAGCACCTAGTGGCTCACTGAAGGCTTGGTGGTCTGAATCCCCCAGTGGCTCCATGGACGAAAGAACTGGTGATTTACTTCTCTTTTTGTTGTTAAGTGCCATCAAGCCAGTTCTGAGTCATCGCGACCCTATATGGATAGGATTTCTGTGGAGTGGCTGGTGGGTTTGAACCGCCGACCTTGTGATTAACAGTCCAGGAGTTTTGTTGTTGCTGTTAAATTTCGTTGCGTCTGCTCTGACTCATAGCGACCCTATATAGGGTTTCCAAGGAGCGGCTGGTAGGTTTGAACCACCAACCTTGCAGTTAGCAGTCCAGTGCTTATCCTACAGCACTACCTTAAAAACCCTATGAGGCAGTTCTGCTTTGTCATATGGGGTCACTATGAGTCAGAATCCACTCCACAGCACATCACAATGGCAACAAGGTCTCATGGATGGAGCAATTGCTGTGCAAACAGACTCCTCTTGGATGGAATCAATGCCTTTGATTAAGAAATAATGTCACCTTAAGGGTTGTTGGTCAGGTGGGAAATTATAGACTGAGGTAAGCACACCTGGAGGGGATATGAAAGAGGCAGGCAGTTGCCATGAGACATCCTTGCAAAGGTGAAGTATATGAAGCATGAGATTCCAGTGTACACTCTTGGTAATATTTTGTTGTTAAAGTGCTATCGAGTCGATTCTGACCCAGAGTGACCCTATGTAGGCTTTCGGAGGATGACAGCTAAAATATAAAGTTGGTAGCTTCCTAAGGAGGCTTTATTTGACCCTTTTTTAAAACAAGTTTTTATTGTGAATTGAGTGATAGTTTACACGGGAGAACATCGTTTTTACACCATTGTTTCATTGCAATGATTACAGTCTCCTCTGTGCATCGTCATTCAACAGTATTTGCTTCTGTTCCTCCATTTTTTTTGGGGGTGGTGGTAATACACAAAACCACTCAGGAATATATAAGAATTTAAACAACTAAAGGGCACATTCTACAAGCCTGCCTCCTGGCCGCCAGTCTTTCTCTTTCCATGAGTCTAGAGTCCTCAGCTGCTCCCTTTCTCCGTGTCTTCATCTCTGCCTCTATCTCTGGTGTCACTGATTATCTGGATAGGGTCCCGCATTCCACTCATACTCTTCTCTCCTTGATGGTCCTCTGTTTCTGAACTGTAAGATTAACTACTCTCCCGTTTTTGTTATGAAACTTCTACCTTTACAGTTGAGACAGTTGCAGTTAGTCATGATAACAGTTACTCTCACTGTTGAATCTTAAGAATCTTATCCCCATCTCTTTTCACCAGACCCATCTAGACAAGATGAAAACTATTCAATGGGGACTCCACCTTCCCCAGCACACTCTTAAACTAAACTCCCTCTTGAAACCTTGTAAGCCAGTCACTTCGTGCTTTTATTGTCCCCTCGTTTTAAGTAGCCAATGTATTTGACCCATTTTTGCATTACAAAACCAAATCCTAAAATCTTCCTCTAAATAATGTATTCCAGAAATCAACATTATTTAGGGTTTTGAGTTTGGAGAGGTAGTTATACACTGTGGACTGCATTACTGGACACCAGAGACAGGGGCTAATTATTGGACTGTTCATCACAAGGTTGGTGGTTCAAACCCACCAGTTGCTCCGCAGCAAAAAAATGTCTATTCCAGTAAAGACTAACAGCCTTAAAAACCCTAAGGGCTTCTATGAGTCAGAATCAACTTGACAGCAGTGGTTTTGGAATTTTGGGGGTTTAGTGGTCTGTGGTCCTGGTGTGTGCTATAGGTAAGTACTGAAATGCTCACTGCAAGGTCAGCTGTCCAAATCTACCAGCTGTTCCTAGGAAATCCCATATGGGGTCATTATGAGTCAGAACAGACTGCAAGGTACTTAACACAAACAAGTGGTCTGGGAGAACTTTGGGAGACCCAACACCCCAGATATTAGTGTGTTGGGGTGGCACTTTGCTGTGGGGTGGCAGCTGGGGCTTGGAGTTCAGTACCCCGTTTCTTACAAGGCCAACATTGACCCACTTCTGGTTTCCTTGCAGGTTGTTGCAGATCCTTGTGCCAGCCACCCTTGTTACCATGGTTACTGTCGCAGCAGCAGTGATGGCTACGTCTGTGTTTGCAGCGAAGGATACGAAGGGACTCACTGTGAACAGGCAGTTCCCAGTCTCCCGGTCTCCAGCTGGACCGTGGCCACAGTACCCAGGCAGCTGCAGCCTGTCCCTGCCACCCAGGAACCCGAGCTGAGCCAGCCCCGCTCTCCAGCCACGGCACCCCTGCCCACGTGGCAGCCGAAAACAGGGCAGAAAGTTGTAGAGATGAAATGGGATCAAGTGGAGGTGAGGGCGGTTTATTGCCGCTATTTCTACATAAGAACTCAGAAAATGTAACATAATTACGGTGGCTCTAATATCAGTAGTACAAATGAGAGGTCTGTAAGTTGCCTATTGAACAGAACAAGGTTCCTAACCTTGTTCTGTGAAGCTTTGGTGGTTCCATGGGAGAATCCTCCCCTTCCCTGAGAAGGATCTGGGTTCACGTTCCAGCCAATGTGCTTCCTGTGCATACTATCTGTCAGCGGAGCCCTGAGTGTTGCCAGGATTGAGCTTCTAGAGTAAGATGAACTAGGAAGAAAGACCTGACGATCAACCCATGATGACCCTGTGGATCAGTGGTCCATGTTTTGTTCCATTGTGCACAGGGAAACCGTCAGTTTGTGGGTTGTAGCTACCAACAGCAACTTATTCTGGTCCACTCGTATGCGGTACACAGATTCTTGGGTACACAACTAAAATATTTCAATCATGGTCATTTTGTGAGCATAAAAAGAGTCAACAAGAAAATAAAATGAGTGAGTGGCATTTCTTTTTTAGATAGGTATCCACAGGCATTTCTGCGATGGAATCTTTAGCGAATTAGAAACCGTTGATTTTGGGCTGAACGGCGCATTGAGGAGGCTTAGACATGAACTATTACACAGCCTTCTACCTTCAAGTGCTGACCTAATTTCCCTTCCACGGAAGATTATGTTAAACTTTTATTTCTGGTTTTGCATGTCGAAGTGTTACTTATCTTGTAGCACTTCCAATAGGATTTAGATAAGAGAAAACATCCTCGATTCTTTATTTTGAGAATGGTGTTTCCAAATCTTATTCTGGGCAAGAGAAAATGCCTTCTGTTGAAACTTGCCCATTCTGGGTATGGTTTGGGGTCTTTTCAAGTGTATCAAAAGTCTCTTTCTGAAGATTTTTCAGCAAACCTCTAAAAGTTGGTATAAAATGTCAATGTCCTAGCTTGAACAGGTGGGGACAAACCCAGAGCCCGAGTAATCCCATTCCATAGCTTAAACTTCCTGTCCCCAGTAGCCTGTGGTTGTGTATTGACGAGAGCACACGGATCTGTGAGTATCTGTAACAGATTCAGTGAATGTGTCTGCGAGTTCCTTATTGTCATGAAGGAGATGTGTATTATTTTTTCCTTCCTTTTCTTTTCTTGGGTAATTTTGTCAGCTGACTTCACTTTTATTCCTCATTGCCTCAAAGCTGATGAAGGCTACATTAACTGCAAGACAGTGTTTTTAGCTCAGCTTAAAAACAAAAAACAAAACAAAACCATCCAACGCAGCAACAACAATGACAACACTGTGGACTAGTTCCGATCCCAGACTTCCGATACATCCTTTGAAGGGATCATTTCCATACCTCTTTTCTGGGTGTGAGCTCAATCTTACACCATTTAAATCTATTTACTTTAACACATGTGGTGCTGGAGGATAAGCGCTGGACCCCAAGGTTGGTTTGCACCTCGAGGTGTGTTGTTCAAACTCAAAAGTTGCTCCTCGAAAACCCTATACAGAGTTGCTATGAATCAGAGCCGACTCGATGGCACTTAACAACAACAACAACAACATTCTAGTGTTGGTAAGGGTAAAACCTTCTCTTCTGGTCACACTGTTATTCCTTAGACTGTTCAGGAAGCATTTGAAAAGTACCAGAGGCAGGCATGTGAATATGTGTGGATTCTCCCCATCCTCCCTCTCCCCGATTTTTTTTTTTTTTTTTTTAATAATGACTCTTCTTTGGAAAGTTCTTTGGAGTCTTGTAGAATGGCAGACTATGTAACAATTTGATTATACAAATTAAAGTTGGGTTCACATGTTTAAATCTTCGTGGGGGACGGTACTCACAGTATTTGACTTCAGTGCATTTGGATCATTTTTAAGTGTTGGGTGTAGGGTGAAAGTGCTGAGAACTTGTGTTTCGTCATCAATACCATACTTTTTTTTTTTTTTTTTTTTTTAACTAAAAGAGCTGACAATTTTAGTTTCACATGTCACAATACATTTTTTTTTTTTTTTTGTCCATTACTCCACTTCAACACTATTTTCTCTTTGATAGAAAGGGGTAACAAGTCTTCCTTGTGCTGTTAGGAGACACCCAGAGTCACAGCACCTGACCTCCTGGTGAAGTAGTACAAGTAATAGAAAAACGATACAAAGAGGCTGCCTTCTGTCTTTATCTGTCTGGCCGAGTCATTCCTGGCCGAGTGGTCACCATCATAGGACGGGCAGGGGGCGTCTCATCATGGGAGGCCCAGACATCATTGGCATGTGGCCTCCCATGGGTGGCATCATCCCAGGAGGAGGAGGACCCATCATTGGCATCATAGGAGGACCCCCCATATGGGGTGCTGACATTATACCAGGGCGAGGAGGACCCAGGAGACTGGGGGGAGGCGGGATCATCGCCCCTGCTGGAGGAGGAGCAGAAGATGGGGTAGGAGGTATTTTCCGTTGTTGAAATGCAGCTGTTGTTTTGTCAGTTAAACTCTGAGCCTGCTCTTCCATCCATTTCTGAGAGTAGTCTTCACCATTCTCTTTGTGTTTCCTACCACTACAATGTGTCTTTCTCATAGTTGGAGAGTCATGGATGAGGTATATGTATCACAGTAGTCACAATAAAACTTGGGCATGATGCTCAGCCGGCCGTTTCTCAATACCATACTTTAAAAATGAATGGTAGCCTATGGAACTAAACATATTTCTATACACAACAACGTCATGAGCAGTTCAGTGAGGTGGGCTACCTATTTCACACAGAGGCACCATTCTGTCTCTATCCACACTGCTTCTTCATCACCATTAATATCGGCTCTCTGGCCCCGAAAGTTCTCATGAATGCTTCCGAGGAATATTGCCTATGTACGTGACTCATCAGGCTACTTGATTATAAGAGCACAATGGTCCAGGCAAACATTCATCATTAACTGGGCTACACTGTTGTTTAGTTTAACCTTGGCATCATGGAATAATAGTTTTGGTTCAAGGTTTAAAGTTCATTTCTGGACATTAGATTTGGGGTTCCCCCCAAACTCAGTGGATCTAGGAAGGCTGATTTCCATATGTGGACTTCACCTTTTATGATGTCTTGATGCTTCTTTGTAAACATGAAGTTCTTTGGAGCCCTGTTGTTGTCGTTATTAGATGCCATCGAGTCTGTACCAACTCATAGCGACTCTGTACAGGGTTTCCAAGGAGCAACTAGTGAGTTTGAACAGCCTACCTTGTGGTTCAAACTGACCATGGGATCCAGTGCTTATCATACAGTGCCACATGTGTCAAAGTAACTAGATTTAAATGGTGGCCTGATAAACTGGGACTAAGATTAGAGCACAACAGAATGAAACACTGCCCGGTCCTGGGCCAACCTCACAATTGTTTCCACGCTTGAGCCCATTGATGCTGCCACTTTGCCAATCCATCTCGCTAGGGGTCTTCCACTTTTTCTCTGACCCTCCTCCTTACCGAACATGATATCCTTCTCCAGCGACTGTTCCCTCCGGACAATATGTCTGAAGTATGACAGACAAAGTTTGGCCATCCTGGCCTCCAAGGAACACTCTGGCTGTACTTCTTCCAACGCAGATGTGTTTGTTCTTTTGGCAGTCCATGGCACTTTCGATATTCTCTTCTAACAACATAACTCAAAAGCATTAATTTTTCTATGGTCTTCCTTATTCACTGTCCAGCTTTCACATGCTTATGAAGTTATTGAAAATACCATGGTTTGGATCAAGCGCACCTTAGTCCTCAAGCTGACATCTTTGCTCTTCAACACTTTAAAAAGGTCTTGTGCAGCAGATTTGCCTAATGCAATATGTCGTTTGATTTCTTGACCGCTGCTTCCATAGTGTTGATGGTTGATTCAAGAGGACTAAATGTTAAGTCACATTGTTGGTAACACAAATGAGGAACTTTACCCACAGTATCTGACTCTACAGGTCATCCCTGGGTTACCAGTGGTCCACTTCTGGACAACTCCTATTTATCCTTTAATGTTATGTAAATTCACCCTCACTTTGGAATTATTAAGGATCCCTGGTGCTGCAGTAGGTTAAGTCTTGAGCTTCTAACTGCAAGGTGGGAGGTTCAAACCCACCAACTGCTCTCAGGAAACCTTTTGCATTTCAGAAAATCAAGTGGTAAAACTTTCATTTTCTTTTACATTCATAAGGTTCTGTCCTCTCCTTATTCCTGCTCCATGGAAAGAAACAGAGGCTGTCACCTCTAAAATACAAAAAACAAACCCACTACTATGAGTTGATTCTGACTCATAGCGCCCCTAGTGGACAGAGAACTGCCCCACGGGGTTCCCAAGGAACTTTCTGGACACAGACGGACTCATCTGTCTCAGGTGGTGCAGCTGAATGAATGTGAACCGCCACCTTTCAGTTAGTAACTCAGCCAACGCATGTGGAAATTTACTTTACAATATTACTGCGTTCTGTGATCAGCTCCAATAACTAGACTTTCCCCCCACCCCCCAGGTGATCCCAGATATTGCTTGTGGGAACGCCAGTGCCAACAGCTCTGCAGGTGGCCGCCTGGTATCCTTCGATGTGCCACAGAACACCTCAGTAAAGTGAGTTTTCCCCGTCAAGGTGCTCGCTTGGTACACTGACCCCTGGCTGGGCCATGTGTGTAACAGGGTCGGGAACTAGTTAGTCCCGTGGGGTTCATGGAAGGAGTCCCGTGTGTAGATGAGGCCCAGGTTACTCAGAACCTGGAGGGAGTATTTCAGAGGAGGCAAGGGCAGGTAGGATCGCTGACAAGGCTGGGAATGTGGGATTGTGGAATTGGATTGGATAAATCGGTATGAGGAAGGAAAACCTGAGACCCTAGATAAAATTCGGAGCCAGACTTACCCCTTTCTGAATCACTGAGCTTCCCAGATTATTTAGTCTCTTATGGTCTTAATTAGCTGAATTTAATAATAATAATAAAGGAGTCCTGGCACGCTATGGGTTAATGTGCTGAACTGTAAAGTCGGTTTGAACCACGAGGACCGTGATTCAAGCTCACCAGCTGCTCCTAGGAAACCCTATACAGGATCACTATGAATTAGAACTGACTTGATGGTGCTTAGCAACAACAACAACAATAAAAACAATTAAACTGAATTTAATTTATTTAAAATGAAGGTTCAGATGCATAATTCTGCCCCTCCTTTAAATTACAAATATTTGCAATCTTCTCTTGGAGAACAGGCAACTGAGAGGGTTATGTTTCCTCGGACTTTTCTTCTCTTTCACAGGACACAGTTGTGGGGATGAGGTGAGGGGTGGTCACACTGATGGGGTGGGGGCATCTGCTGTGTGCCAGGTACCCTTCCGTAAGCCCCAGTGACCGTGGTCAATGAGTACAGTGGAGCCAGCTTGGAGGGTTCCAGACTCCACAGATCACCCTCAACTCCCTTTCCTCTGCCACCCCAAGCCCATAAAATGGGTGCTCACTGTCAGCCTTTGGGGACTTTAGGTTGGGGACCTGTGGCCACAGGTTTTTTTAAGAGTAACAATGGACACTTTACCGGGGCATTTTGGACACCTTGCTTTGTGATGGGAGCAGTGGAGTCATTAAGTGTTGGGAAGGGGGACTTTTATTATATTGTCCTGTATCCCCACCCCCTTACCCACTCTGAAAGGGCAGTGAATGTCTTGGACTCAGGAAGGACTGTGCCCTGGGGAGAGGGGTGTGTCGTCTAAGGCTGCTTCATGTTCCACCAGCAGGGGGCACCCTGCCCTAAGTGTTGCGATAAGCCTCATACCCACACGCCCCCACCGTCTGGCTGTCTTTGGGAAACATGGATCATTCATTTCCTTGGCTTTCCTGGAGCGATCTCCCAGTCTGTCTCATCTTAATTGTATTTCCTTACCTCTGTCAGCGTTCCTAACAGTTCTAACTTCATCCTTTCATGATGGGTTGGTTTTGTTTCACACACACACACACACACACGCACAGACACACACACACACACACACACCCACCCCAGTAAACCTAGAGTTCTCTAAGACTTCCCTCCCCTGGCTGCAGACCTGACTCAGTCTGAGTAAAATGAGGTACCAGATGATCTCGGGATGCCTGGAACTCATTTGTTGGGGTGACCAGCCCCTTACTCTTTCATTTTTTTATGAACTCAGTTGTTTCTTTAACTTTTTAGAGCACCCTGTTGCAATCTGGGATTGGCCTGGGAAGGCAGCTGTGCATGCAGATGGTGATGGGATGAGAGGACTTCTAACCCCAGGCAGGGACCCATTCTCCAGAAACACAGAGGAAAGGATAGAACTGCCGGGGGACAGGAGGGTCAGGATGCCAAAGAAGACAAGATGTGGGCTAAATCTTGAAGGGTTATGTATTTTCCAGGCAGAAAACAGAACCAGTTGCCATCCACTCAAACTCACGTGGACCCCATGTGTGTCAGAGTAGAACTTTGCTGCACAGGGTTTTCAGTGGCTAATTTCTCAGAAGAAGGTTGCCAGGTCTTTCTTCTGAGGTACTTATGGGCAGGTTTGGTTAGTAGCTAAACATGTTAATCATTTGCACAAGAGAGAAAAGGAAGCACAAGCTGGGAGCTGGGAAACAGCATGTCTGGGGAAGAGCCAATAGCTTATTGTCTATAACACTGGGTTGTAAGGGTGGAGATTTGAGGCTGGGAGGTAGCTAGGGTCAGGGCTGACTGTCAGTGTAACTCAGGCGGCTGTGTTGAGCTACAGTACACCTTTATCATGAATTTTAGCTGGACTCTTTATATTGTGTGGTTATAGAAGGATTAGATGTGTAAAAGAACACAAAAACACCCAAATCCCAAAACACAACAACAAAAACTAAGCCCACTGCCATCCGTTCCAACTCATAGTCAGTCATTGGTGCAGAGAACAGCTCCATAGGGTTTCTGTGGCTGTGAATTTACTGCAGCAGACAACCTCCTTTCCTTCCTCTGAAGCAGCTGGTGGGTTTGAACTGCTAACCTTTCAGTTAACAGCCCAACACTCAGCTCACTGTGCCACCCCCCAAAAAAATCCATTTCTATGGAGTCAATTCCAATTCATAGTGACCCTATTTAGGATTTCAGAGACTGAATTTTTATGGGAACAGACAGCCTCATCTTTCCCTTGTGAAGTGGGTTTGAACTATCTATCTTGCTGCTAGGAGCCAAACACTTAACCCACAGCACCATCAGGTCTCCTTGGAACAACTCCAAGTAGCCTTTTATTGTTTAGGTAGCCCAAGGTGATTTACGTATGACCGATTTTGTGGGGTATCGCACGGAGATCAGTCTCCCTGAGTTAGACCGGGTGTTTGCTTGAAAGACATCTCTTTCACTTCCCAGCACCATTTGGGGTGTGTGTGTCATCTTTATTTTTATTTTGAATTTGGTGAGCTGATTGTCAGATGAATTTTCCCCAAATTGACTTTCCATTTCATTTCCTGCTTTCAGAATGGGACAAGACGCCTCTGCTTCCCTGATTTTGCTATGGAAGGTCACAGCCAACGGGTTCCAGCAGTGCTCGCTCATCGATGGTCGGAGCGTGACCCTCCTGCAGGCCCCCCGGGGCCTTGTCCTCTTGGAGGAGATGCTTGTCCTGGGACCCAATTACTTCATCGGTGAGTCACAGCATCTCCTTTCTCCAAACGCTTCCAGCACCCATATCTGATTCAACCCAGCCTGGGTTTAGTTGGTAGAGACAGAAGATAGGGATTTACCCTAATCATCTGTGTTCGAACCCATCAAAACTACCTCCATGTTGCTATTGTTGTTGTTAAGTGCCTTCAAGTCAGGTCTGATCCATAGTGACCCTATGTAGGGGTTTCTGAGGAGCAGCTGATGAGCTTGAACCACCCACCTTGCAGTTCAAACCAACTTTGCAGTCCAGTACACTAACCCACAGCATTAGGTAAGGCTTTATGTCTAGTCAAAACTGGTTTCTAAGATAAGACTTCAAAGAGTTCCTAGAGAAATAGAATAAAAAGATAGTGGATTTTTTCCTTGAACTTTGAAGCCCCCTCCTATGTCCAGTGTGACTCAAAGTGGACAAAGTTTGGGCTTCTGAATTCAGTGTCTGTGTCCCGATTCTGACCCAGCTCCCGAGGGGTAGGTGGTCTTAGGGAGCTCCCTCCAATGCTCTGCACTTCCATTTAATGCCTGACTCTTTCATCCACTTGTGCCAGGAATTGTGGGCAAGCATCTCAGAAAACCCTTAGTTCTCACTGGGCTGGGCCCTGCTTGAAAAAAAAGGGTCTCTGAGGAGCCACCAGCTCTGAAATCATTTGCAGGTTTATAGCTCTCTTGGAACCCCTCTTCTCCATCCCCACCTTTCCTTTGAGGGGAAATTCTATCTTTTCACTCTTTTTTTTTGCTGTTGTTATTGTTGTTTTTTAAAAAATGTGTTATTGTGAATTATGTGATAGTTTACATGGGAGAACATTACTTTTACATTCATTCTATCGTCTATCATCTCATTGCCATGGTTACAATCTCCTCCATGCAATCCTTCCCCCAAACCCCCCAGGTATTCAGCACACAGTCGCTCTCCCTCTCTGGATCTAAAGTCTCCAGCTGCTCCATCGCTCCATGTCATCATCTCTGGCTCCATTTCAGGCATCACTGCTTCTCTGGGTAGGGTCCCGCTCTCTGCTCTTCTCCCTTGATGGTCCTAGGGACCTCCGCTCCTAGACTGAAAAGTTAATCACTCCCCTCCTTGCTATAAAATGTCCACCCTTACATTTCTGACCCTCACAAACAGTCCTGATAACAATTATTCACTATTGTATCACAAGAGACCCGTCTGCATTTCATTGCATCAGCCCCGGCTAGTCAGATTGAATACTACTCACTGGAGATTCTACCTTCCTCCAGGCCCTCTGGATCTAGGTTCCCTCTTGAAAGCTTGTAAGCCTGTCACTTCTTGCCTTTGTAGCCCCCCACCCCCCATTTTGGGTAGCCAATGTCCAAGTTGCCCATCCCTGTCTACTCTGTTTTCACTCTTTCTTAAACATGCCTCTGTAAGGTAACCTCTGAGCTATCACATAGCCAATGAACTGTTTTCAGACTTCTCTGTCCCTGGTATTAAAATGATCTCTCCCTCTTACATTGCTCTCCATTTCCCAGTGCTTCCCCCCGCCCCTCCTCCCCAGCTTCTTGCTCCTCTGAGGGCTGCATGTGGGCAGATTTTCAGTGGATTGTCATTTGTCACCTCCACCCTGGAGTAGCATTCTGACTGTATCCAGCACGTTCGTCTCATCCCCCCCTCCCCACCCCGTCAGCACCAAGTGCCTTTTGGGGTCAGGATGGGTAACTGTAACCCTTTAATATACTGATATCCGCTGCTGTATTGGCATTTGTCCCATTTGTAGGCAGCCTAAATTCAAAGCTACAACTCAATTTTAGACTCTCCCCATCCCAGGCCAAGGTACGCAAATGCCCTCCTGCTACATTTCTTAGTAGGGTCTCTGGTCCTGCCATCTGTCCCCATATCCCTCACCCAGAGGATGGGAGTCAGGAGTGATGCAGCCTTTCTCAGGCTTCCACGAGACTCCGAAGGTGAAAGCATGAATTACAAATACTAAGAATTATTTTAGGGCACTCTCGATTTTTTTTTTTTAAAGAGATACACTAAGCATTTCACTTAATTAAATAGACACTGTATCTTTGATGGGCAGCTCAGTGACTCTATATGATAAGCACTGCATTACAAACCACTGGGTTGGCAGTTCGAACTCACCAGGCGCTCCCCAGAGGAAAGATGAGGCTTTCTGCTCCAGCAAAGATGCACAGCCTTGGGAACCCTATACCAGGTTGCTATGAGTTGGCACCTACTCAAAGGCACTTAACAACAACAACAGAGTCACATCTATTTTTCATTCCCTAATGCATTCCAGTTGAAATATGTTAGGGAATGTAGATTGAAAATATGTCCCTGGTGATAGAAATGATCCTGGAGATTGCATGATAGAATTTTGCCAAACCAATGACTTCTTCGTTGTAAATGAAGGAAACGCTGCTTCCTTTTTAAAACAGCATAAAAAGCTGCTGTACACATAGACCTCGTCTGATGGGATACACAGTGATCAAGTTGACTACATCTGTGGGACGAGATGAAGAATCTCAATATCATCAACGAAATTAAGGCCAGGGGCCAACTTTGGAACAGATCATCGGTTGTCCATATGCAAGTTCACACGGAAGCAGAAGATGATTAAAACAAGTCCATCAGAGACAAAATATAATCTTGAGTATATTCCGCCTGAATTGAAAGACCATCTGAGGAACAGATGTGATGCATTGCACACTAATGCTAGAAGACCAGAAGAGTTGTAGGGTGGCATCAAGAACATCATACAGGAAGAAAGCAAAATGACATACAAAAAATTGGATGGGAAGAAAAGACAAGAATGTATGCCAGAAGAGACTATGAAACGTGCCCCGGAGCATAGAGAAGCTAAAGTGAGTGGGAGAAATGAGGAAGTCAAAGAGCTGAACAGAAAATTTCAAAGAACAACTTGAAAAGACAAAGTCAAATATTATAATGAGATGTGCAAAGATCTGGAATTAGAAAACCAAAAGGGAAGAACGCGCTCAGCATTTCTCAGCCTGAAAGAATAGAAGAAAAGAAATCAAGCCTTGGGATTCAATATTGAAGGATTCTATGGGAAAATATTGAGTGATGCAGAAAGCACCAAAAGAAGATGGATGGTATGCACAGAGTCACTGTACCAAAAAGAAATGGTTGATGTGTAACCATTTCCAGAGGGAGCAGATGATCAAGATCTGAGAGTACTGAAGGAAGAAGTCCAGGCTGCACTGAAGACACTGGTGAAAAACAAGGCTCCAGCAATTGGTGGAAGACACATGGGAATGTTTCAACAAACTGATGCAACACTGGAGGTGCTCACTCATCTATGCCAAGTAATTTGGAAGACAGCTCCTTGGCCAGCCAACTGGAAGAGAACCATATCATCAACAACCGTATAGTTAATATCACAAGCAAGTAAAATTTTGCTGACGATAATTAAAAAATGGTTGCAACAGTACATTGACAGAGAACTGCCAGAAATTCAAGCCAGATTTGGAAAAGGATGTGAAACTAGAGATATTATTGCTGATGCAGATGGATCTTGCTTTGAAAGCAGAAAATTTCAGAAAGATGTTTACTTGTGCTTTATTGACTGTGCAAAAGCTTTTGACTGTGTGGGTCATAACAAGCTATGGACAGCATTGTGAAAAATGAGTATTTCAGAACACTTTATTGTACTCATGAGGAACCTGTACATAGATCAAGAGGCAGCTGTTTGAATAGAATATGGGACTACTGAGTGGTTTATGTTAAGGAAAGGTGTACACCATGGTTGTATCCTTTCACTATATTTACTCACTCTACATGAATGAATAATCCCGTAGAATGAATGATTAGACATCTGAGCAAATAATCTGAGAAACTGTATTATATGAAGAAGAACGTGTTATTAGGATTGGAGGAAGACTCATTAACAACCTGTGATATGCAGGTGACCGAGCCTTGTTTGTATCATTTAAAGTGAAGAGGATTTAAAAATACTGATGAAGATCCAAGACTACATCTGTGGTATGGATGCACCTCAATGTAAAGAGAAAAAAAAAAAAATATATATATATATTCACCGCCTTGCCAATAAATAACATCAGGATAAATGGAGAAAAGACTGAAGTTGTCAAAAACTGCATTTTGCTTGGAGCCACCATCAACATTCATGGAAAAGCAATCGAGAAATCAAATAACTTATTCAATTAGATGAACCTGTTGTATAAGATCACTTTAAAGTGTTTGAGAGCAAAGATACCAGTTTGAGAACTAAGTTGCGCTTGATCCAAGCCATGATAATTTTCAGTTGCTTCAAATGCATGTGAAAGTTTGACAATGGATAAGGAACACAGTAGAAGAACCAATGAATTACAGTGTTGGAGAAGAATATTAAAAGTACCATGGACTAATAGAAGAACAAACAAATCTGTCTTGGAAGAAGTGTAGCCAGAAGGCTCCTGAGAAGCCAGGATGATGAGACTTGGTCTTTTGGTCTTTGAATATGTTATCAGGAGGTACCAGTTCTTTGAGAAGGACATCATGCTTAGTAAAGTAGGGGGTCAACGAAAAACAGGAAGACTCACAACAAGATGGATTGACACAGTGGCCGCAACAGTGGGCTCAAACGTAATAGTAATTGTGAGGATGAGGCTGGCCTGGACAGTGTTATGCTTTGTTGCGCATAGGGTCACTATGAGTCGGAATCTACTCAATGACACCTAGCAACAACAACAACAACACATTCCCAGTAACTGTCATTTACTTCTATACATTGTGTAAAAGGAAACAGTTTGAGGTTTTGATAAATGATTTCCTTTTTATTTTATAATGATCTTTTCAGGTTTTTTCTTGACTAGATTAATTTACCCTTGTATGACCTGGAGCTAATATTGCAAGAAAATATATGCGGTGTTACTAGTCTTTAAAAGACTAATTTGTCCAGAAGCTATCCATTTGAAATATTGGCTAATAGTTTATGCTACTCTCTTAATTTTCTAGGCCTTCTAGAAAAGAAATACCACACGTGGGTGGCCTTAAAGAAACAGAAATTTTTTCTCTCACATTTTAGGAGGATAGATGTTTGAATTCAGGGTACATGATCCAGGGCAAGGCCTTCTCTCTCTTGTTGGCTCTGGTACTGCCTCCTTTCAACATGTGTGGACCCAGCATTCCTTGGTGAGATCTCCATGTGTCTTGGCATCCATCTTCCCCTGGGTCTAGGAGGCTCTTAGCACGGGGACCCCGGGTCCGTAGGACAGGCTTCATCCTCAGTTCTTTCTTGGAAGTAGTGGATCACTTGGAAGTTACTTGATAGACCCTAACAACAACCAAAAGTGCATTTTATTTTTTTCAGATACAATGAATTTGGTGAACTCCAACACAATTTGATCTTGTTCTGCTAACAGAAATTTCATTAAAAATTCAAACAAAACAATGTAAACTTTGGTTGGCAGGCTATAGTTTCTCAGATAAATCATTTCTAAAGACATTTTGTTTGGAATATTATTAGCCAAATGAAGGAATTCTTTCTCAAAAATTATACTTTGGGTAGTTATGAGAGGATGATCATTTTGAATAAGAATGTTTAATGCTATAAACAATTTTTTTTTCCAGTTTGAATATATGGTCTCGTACCTTTAAACATTCCCTAAGTACAACTGGAGAATCCTGGTGTGATGCCGAAGCATAAGCACTCCACCTCAAGGTTCTCCGTGAGTCGGAACCGACTCGACACCACTTAACAACGGCAAAGCTTTGCTTGTTGAATCGCTCTCAAGAGATTGACTCAAGACAAGACTGAATCCTGTAGATTCCCTCTGGCTTTGTTAACATCCTAGAAGCGAGGGTCTGCAGCAGATTGACTAATCACATCAGACCAGAGCTGATCACATCATGGGGTGATTACATCTTATTGGATCTTATCATAGAGGTGATGATTAAACCTTTGAGAATCCTGACCCAGCCAAATCAACACAAAACCTCAACTGTCCTCCTAATCACCCTCAATGATTTCTCCAAACATAACTTATGGAAAAACGTGATTTAAAATTTCTACGGTACAGAGCAGAGGGCTCCGCTGTGTCTTTGGGAGATAAACGTGATTGCTGTTAACTAGCCTTCAGCATAGTAGTATTTTTCAAAGCTTGTTGCCAAGTCTAATTTTCTACGCATTCTGCATGAGGACCATGTGTTGACCTACTATTATTGTTGTGTGGATACCGTATCTGACCTATTCCGTATCACTACATTTAGTTTTTGTTTTATTTAGTTTTATGCAGGTTGTTGTTGTTCATTGCTGTTGAGTCGGCTCTGACTCCAAGCAACCCCACATTCAACAGCATGAAGTATTGCCTAACCTGCACTGTCTTCACGGTCACTGGTTGGCTCGAGTCCTATGTTGAGGCCGCTGTGGACTTTGAGTGCTGTTCCACCCAGGGACTTATTTCAGCACTCTATCTGACAGTCTTCTCTTGTCATCACCGGGTTGTCATTAGGTGATTTCTGGAGGTCTTCTTTCTTAACCTGTTTTTATCTTTTTTTTCCCAGGCCTTCTTTCTTAGTATTTTAATCTTTGAAGCTCTGCTGAAATCTGTCCACCACTCAGTTGTGAACTGCAACGTTGGTGATTGAACCCTACAAAGCAGTTCTCCTCTGTCTTATGGGGTCCCTGTGAGTCGGAATTGACATGATGGCAGTGGGGTTTAAAAGTTTTTAGTTTTATTTTATAGTTTGGCTTATAGTTTCCAGTCTCATAGCAACACACAAGCCACCATAGTATGACAAATTGAATATAGGTGTTGTTGTCTCTCTCTCTCTCTCTCTATATATATATCTATATCTAGATAAATAGAATAGCTTCCTAAGGAGCTCTGGTAGTGTAGTGGTTATAAATTGGGCGGCTAATATCAAGGTCAGCAGTTCGAAACTACCAGCAGGTCCATGGGAGAAAGATGATGCTTTCTGCTCCCGTAAAGGTTTACAGCCTCGGAAGCCCTATGCAGGGTCGCTATGAGCCGGCGTTGACTCAATGGCACTTAACAACAACAACAACATATATGACTTCCTGGCAGGAAAGCCCTGATGTACTTTTGTACTTTTTGGGAGATGTGTGTAATTTCCCTCTATTCTTCAATGCATCCCTTTTTACTCTCGTGCCGCCCACAAATTTCAGCTCTTCCGCCCCTACGGGCCTCTTCTATTTTCCAAAATGTGCGTCTTCCACATGTGTTCTTTGCCTTCTGCAGTGTTTGGGGTAAATAAGTAGATGTCCATTGCTTGGCATTGCTTCATGGGAGGCATCAGATGTGTTCGTTTCTCAGCTCATGTAGTTCCTAGCAGGTCCAAGTTGTGTCTCTGTGACGCCCTCGTAAGTCAGTGGCTTTACCAACCATGGAAACCTCAATTGCCCTTGTGGTGCAGTGGTTAAAAAGCTGGACTGTTAACCAAAAGTTTGGTGGTTCTAACCTACCAGCCGCTCCATAGGAGCCAGATGTGGCAGTCTGCTGTTGTAAACATTTGAAGCCTCGGAAACCTATGGAGTAGTTCTGCTTTGTCTCATAGGATTTCTGTGAGTCGGAACCAACTGGATGGTAACAGGTTTGTGTGTTTCTTTGGGCTCCCTTGGATAATTTCATTTCTAGCCAATATCACATAGGTTAGTATCTGAATGGTCTCTGCCCCACCGCCCCTTTAAGTATTGGCTTTATATGTTTAACCTGTAAGTTTCAAGAATGAAGGGACTTTGCACACAGAAGGCCATGTGTTCGTACCCGAGTCATGAGACTGCTCAGATAGAACAGGTATGCTCTTGAATCCAGGCCAGCAGCAAAATGTCAGTTTGAGAAATTCTTTCTAGAATTTCATAACCCACCTTTGTGACATTTAAACTTTCCCACTTTTATTACATTAAAAGTATTGTAAAAAAAAAAAAAAGAGAGAGAGAGAGAAAAGAGAACTTATTCCTCTTTCTTTTGGAAATAGTATATTTTGTCTTTGACAGGATCTTATTCTGAGGGTCAGGGGTCAATCGTTGAAGGAAGTTTGAAAAGAATATCATCTACAGAATCATTAGCATCTCCATTTTGCTGAAAACTTTAAAGATTTAACAAAGAAAATGCAAATAGATCTCACCTTTTCCTGGTCTTCAGAAAGCCACATTTGAATATGGTCTATTGAACTCACTATAATAGAGGAATAAAACCCTGAGAAATGTTCAAATAAAAAGCAATCGTTGGAAAAGAATAAAAGCAGAAGAAATATTGGTGGCCTGAGCAACGTGTCATTTAAATTCTTGCAGCTCACGTTTGCCTAGGTCAAAGATTGCTGTGAAATTTAAGTTTTATTGAAATGGAAACATTTTAGGATTATTAGCAGATAAGATTATTCTTATTGGTAATGAGTATCATACTTATTATTATTAGACTAATAAACTTCTGCATTCCTAATGGAGTCCTGGTATGATGCTATAGGGTAATCACTGGACTTCTAATCATAAGGTTCATGGTTCAAACCCACCAGTTGTTCCTCAGAAACCCTATACAGGGTTGCTATGAGTTGGAACTGACTCAGTGACACTTAACAACAGCATGTTCCTAGGTATTGTCATGATCAGCTTCAATTATTTATGGAGTCCTGGTGTGGCCCTGTGGGCTAATGCATCAGACTGCAAAGTCATTTGAACTGCAAAGTTGGTGGTTCAAGCTTACCAGCTGATCCTTGGAAACCCTATACAAGGTTGCTATGGGTCAGAATTGACTTGATGGCACTTAACAGCAACAACATTGCTTTTTGTGCTAAACTAGGGATTATTATTTTTTTAAAATTCCATTTTAGACACTTTTGGTCTCCCATAACTGACAGTCTGAGGTTCATTTCTTGTTTTTTGTTGCCGCTGAGTTGGCCCCTGACTCATGGGAACCCTGTGGGCAACAGAACAGAATGCTGGTGGGTCCTGAGGAGTCTATATGATTGAATCCACAATGATTAATGTGACCCATAGGATTTTCACTGGTTTACAAAGTAGATACCCTAGTCCATCTTAGACTGGAGGCTCTGCTCCTCTCCTAGTCTGTCTTAGACTGGAAACTCTGCTGAAAGCTCTTCAACACCAGAGCTTCCACTGGTAGACCGGTAGCTGCACATGAGGTGGACTGGTTGGGAATCACACCTGGGGTTCCCACAAGGCAGGTGAGAACTCTGTCACTAAATCACTAATGCCCCCATGAAAGTTCATTAAACCCAAACCCATTGCCCTCAACTTGATTCCAGCTTATAGTTGGAGCCTACATGATGGAGTAGAACTATGCCATAGGATTTCCAAGGCTGTACATCTTTATGGAAATACATTGCCTCATCAGAGCAGCTGGTAGGTTTGAACCACTGGCTTTTTAGTGAGCAGATGTGTGTTTAATCATTGTGCCACCAGGGCTCCTTCATGTTCATTGTTGTTGTTGTTGTTTTAAGTGCCATTGAGTCGGTTCCGACCCATAGCAACCTTGTATAGGGTTTTCAAGGAGCAGCCGGCGAGCTTGAACCACTGACCTTGCAGTTCAAATGACTTTGCAGTCTGATGCCACACCAGGATTGGGTCCCAGTAAATGGCAGATGCCCAGGTTTTGGTGGGGTGGGACAGGTGGTGAAAGATGAATGAGATCTGGTGTCCTCTAAGAGATGCCTAGAATCAGGTGCACAGCTTTCTGGGAAGGTAGATGTTATGTCCACCCACAGACCTGCATATTCTTCCAGAAGACCTACCGCAAGTCCTCAGATGAGTCCTTTGCATATTAAAATATGTGCACATTGTAGGACCTTAGGAAGACATAAAAAGTGACCTTATGATAGAGTGAACCAGCCGAAGTCTGTGTGTCATTGCATGCTTGCAAGTTCCTCAGGGCTCATGCTCTTTTCAGGCACCAGTTTCAGAAAGAGAACAAATTTGCTAGAAGGAGCCCTGATGGCACTGCGGGTTAAGCACGGGACTGTTACAAATAAAAAAGTTAGTAGTTCAAACCTACCAGCCGCTCTGTGGGAGAAAGATGCGGCAGTTTGCTCCCATGAAGATTTAAAGCTTTGGAAACCCTATGGAGCAGTTCTACTCTGTCCTATAGGGTCGCTGTGAGTCAGAATTGATGCGAGGACAGTGGCTTTGGTTGGCTGGGACTAGGTAGAGGGGTTTGCTCTGGTCTCAAGATGGAAATTCCGGGTGACTCACTGCCATTGAGTCACTTCTGACTTATAGTAGCAATATGAGTGTTACTGTTGTTGTTAAGTGCCGTTGAGTCCATTTCTGAAGAGCATCTGATAGGTCTGAACTGCCAACCTTGTGGTTAGCAGTCCAGTGCTTACGCAACAGTGCCAAACATATAGCCATCCTATAGGACAGAGGAAAACTGCCCCGGAAGGTTTCCAAGACTGGATGTCTTTATGGAAGAAGCCGGCCACATCTCTCTTCTATAGAGCAGCTGGTGGGTTTGAATTTCCACCCTTTAGCTTAATAGCTGAGCACTTTAACCACGGTGCCACCAGGGTTCCTAAAACTCAAGGTGGTTCTGTTTTGTACCCATATAGGGTTTCTGAGAGCGGTTGGTGGGTTTGAACCACTGACCAGTTCAGTGGTTTCTCCTATAGCACCAATGGAGCTTTATAATCATAA
>NW_006408614.1:1231878-1252939 GCF_000296735.1 Chrysochloris asiatica | reverse complement strand
CCCAGATATTGTTATAAGCACCTCTTTGCGCCTTCTCTGATAATTTATTTTGGATTAATTTCCCAGGTAAACTATTTTTTAGGCCAATGGGTTTATACATTATTGATCAAATTTGATAACACTATTAATTTGCCCTTAACTTTATTCTTATTTGCACTCATGACAGTGAATTTATCTTTGAAATTGTGAATTTTTCCTTTTCCATCAACTTTTAGCTAGCTGCTGTTAGTTTTATTCTCCTTGACTCAAACCTGTTAGCAATTTCCTTAGCAATCAGAAACTTTTCGGGAGCTCCTTAAAGAGAGAAGTAGCCGTAAGAGTTTTCAGAGAAAGGAGAATGGAAATCTCTTGAGACAAAAGATAGAGTTTCTATCCCAGTCTTCCTTCTACATCAAAGTCAATGTGAAACGGCTAAAGAAGGATACGGACTGAAGTAGTGGTTGCTGCACTTACAGTGGGATCCCTGAGAGGTGTGAAAGTTTTACTAACAAAACAGTTGAAGGTCTGAGATGGCTCTGAGGAACCTTGGAAGAAAGGCCTGGAGGTCTACTTTCAAAAAATTAGTGATTGAAATGCTATGGAGCACCTGTGTTCTGACATACAGAGTCACCTTGATTCAGAGTTGACTTGAAGGCAACTAGTGGGTGGTTTGGCTCTCACTGTCTGTATCCTAGTGTCAGATTCTAGTGGCATTCCTCCTATTTCATGTTACATAGTGCATTCCGACTCCAGAAGACTGGTTCTTGATTCCATTTCCATCTCCTCATATGAGATTCTTTTACTTTCTCATTACAATACCCTGAAGGCAACAAGTCATCACGTTTTGATTCATGTCATTGATGGCAATCTCCACAATGAAACATCACTGATCCCAGAACCCTGTGTTTCCTGTTTCGGTTCTTTATTTTCTCCTAATCCTTCAGAACTTCGTCCTTGGGCAAATGTGCCCTTTTGAACTTAAATGGTTGATGATTCTAAGGTGTATGTACCTGCTAGTGTGACTGTTATAACCTTGTCTATTGTTTGGCTGAAAACTGAGCATGGGGAGAGTTCATTTCCAGACCTGAAGGGTGACGAAAGGGTCATAGTCTTGGTGGGTCCATCAGTCGTTATCTGATCAGTATGCCTGGTCTGTTTTATGATTTTGAGTTTTGTTCCACATTTTCTCCTACTCTATGCGGGACTTTCAGAGCAGTTGGTGCAATAGCTGGGCCCCGTCTAGTTCTTCTGGTCTCAAGGTCCTGGAGACTGATGTGTGCATGGTCGATTAGTCCATTGGATTAACTATTCCCGAGTGTCCATATATGGGAACAATTGTGAGCTTGGTCCAGGATCGGGCAGTGTTTCGTTCTGTTGTACATAGGGTCACTATGAGTCGATACCAACTCGATGGCACCTAATGACAACAACAACATGTCTTTAATTTTCTTCATTCTTCTTTCTTCTGAGCAGGGAGAGACCCATAGTTTCCCCTTAGATGGCTGCTCACAAGCCTTTAAGACCCTAGTCACTACTCACCAATGTAGGCTTGTGGCCTGTGTTGTGCCGGTTGAGCATGGTGTCCCCTGAGACTCCTGCTGGCCCCGTGACTCATTCCCTCAAGGTGTTGGGTTTTGTCTAAGAAGTTTTCATAACTTTGTCCCCTGTATGCTCCACCACATTCCTGGATAATTGCAGTAAAGGGTAGTTAGTACCCATGCACAAATATCCTCTGTCAATCAGTGTTTTACGAGGTCAGATTTATACCATAAAAATGGGGGCAAAGAACTTTCCAGAAAAGACAAATCTTTTGAAAACCTACCAGGGTGACTTTGAAGATGGTCATGCAATTTTCCATCCATATCCATGGTAGTTCTAATGATGTTTTGTAAAGGTCCTGGCTGTGAAACTCAGAGGACCAGAGAGCAGACTGAAGTAGGGCACATCCACAGGAGAAAACTGGTTTTGGATGAGGAATATTAACGCTTAGAACTGCGCTTCTCAAACTCTTGAGTTGTCTCTGCTAACGCTCTCTCTGACATTTCGCTTCTGAATGCCATGATATTTTTGGAATTCACATGCGTCCTTAACAAGCAGCGCTCTGTGGCTGTCCTGTTTTAATGCTGTAATTGGGGGTTTGACCTACAAAAGTTCTATTTGCTCGGTAGACAAATGGAAAATCTCCTTACACAAATACACTGCCAAATACTAGTAACAGATGACAGCCTCTAGAATGCTAAAAAATAATAGTAAAAAAATCCAACCTGCCAGAAAGTCAATTGTGGTGGTTGTGTGCCACCGAGTCAGTTCCAACCCATAGCGACCCTGTATAGGGTTTCTGAAGAGTGACTAGTGAGTTTGAACTGTGGATCTTGCAGTTCAAATGACTTTGCAGTCTAGCTCATTAACCCACACACAGCCACCACAGCAGGACTCGATTGTACCGTCCACTTAAAGGCTATGTGAATTCAGAAGAGAAGTGGAAGCACCCAGGGGAAAGTTACAGCTTGAGGTACCTCTTGAGTTAGGGAACTGAAGTGTAGGTATGAGAAGGAAGGACATTCAAGGCAAGAGAGATGTGAGCAAACTTGTGGGTTTCAATGAGGAAGTCTTGGAATAATAGAAAAAGGATCGGATCTAGGGCGTAGACTGTAAAGGCCACTGCTAGCTATGTTTGGGGCTCTTACATTCCATATCATGGTGTGGTATTGTGGGTTAATGTGCTGGATTTCAAGATCAGTTTGAGTCTCAAGGTCAGTGGTTCAAACTCACCAGCTGCTCCTCGGAAGCCCCATACAGGGCTGCTATGAGTTGGAACCGACTCGATGGCACTTAACAACAACATGTTCCACGTAGGCACTGGTGATCCAGGGTATGCATGCAAGGGAGGGCAGCAGGTGGTGGTATAATTCTCTAAGTACTGTTCTTGTTGTTGGTACCAACTTGGTGTCGAGTTGGTACTGACTCCTAGTGACCCTCTGCACAACAGAACGAAACACTTGCCCACTCCTGGGTCAACTTACAATTGTTGCCATGCTTGAGCCCATTGATGTTGCTACTTTGCCAATCCATCTTGTTGGGGATCTTCCTCTTTTTCTCTGACCCTCCACCTTACCAAACATGATAGCCTTCTCCAGTGACTGGTCCCTCCTGACAATATGTCCGAAGTATGAGAGACGAAGTTTGGCCATCTTGGCCTCCAAGGAGCACTCTGACTGCACTTCTTGAACACAGATCTGTTGGTTCTTTTACATGCCATGGAACTTTCAATATTCTCCTCCAACACCATAACTCAACAGCATCAATTCTTCTACGATCTTCCTTATTCACTGTCCAGCTTTCACATGCATATGAAGTTTTTGAAAATACCATGGCTTGGGTCAGGTGCATCTTAGTCCTCAAGCTGACATCTTTGCTCTTCAACACTTTAAAAAGTTCCTGTGCAGCAGATTTGTCTAATGCAATACGTCATCTGATTTCTTGACTGCTGCTTCCGTGAGTGTTGATAGTTGATCCAAGAAGAATGAAGTCCTTGACGACTTCAAATCTTTTCTCCATTGATAAGAATGTTGTTTATTGGTCCAGTGGTGAGGATTTTGTTTTCTTGATATTGAGATGTAATCCATATCTAAGGCTGTGCTCTTTAATCTTCATAAGTAAATGTTTCAAGTCCTCTTCACTTTCAGCGATCAAGGTTGTATCATCTGCATATCGCAGGTTGTCAATGAGTCTTCCTCCAATCCTGATGCCATGTTTTTCTTCATAGAACTCAGCTTCTTGGATTATTTGCTCAGCATACCAGTTGAATAAGGATGGTGAAAGAACACAATACATTATTCTAAGTATTGTAGAGTAGCTTTAATTTTTCTTTCTTTCTTTAATGGTTAGAAATGTATTCTTTCACAGTGTGGTTGGGGTCTAGAAGTCCAAATTCAGGGTGCTGGCTCCAGGGGGAGGCTTTCTTCCTCTGTTGACTCGAGGAGACGGTGCTTGTCTCCTTTCAACATCTGTGGGCCCAGGGCTCCTTGGAGATCTCTATGCATCTAGGCATCAATCCCTTGTGTCTAGGAGCTTCTCAGCACAGGGACCCTGGGCCCCAAGGATGCCTTCCATTCCCACTCTTCTTTCATGTGGACACTGAGGTCCCTGTCTCTCTGCTTCTCTCTTCTTTTATCTCTGGTAAGATAACCAATGATGCATGCCACACCTCAAGGAGAGTCCTCGCACATTGGATCAGGGTTCTGATCTGAGTCAGGGCGTTGCATCCCACTTTGATCCCCTCACAGCCGAATGGCTGATCACATCATGGTTGGTGATTACATCATTACGGAACTTCCAAACCACAGCCATACTGACAACAGTTTAATCCATGGTTATCGACTACTACTGTGTGGATTGCTATTGCTGTGTGCTGTAGATTGGATTCCAACCCTATACACTGTTTGTAACCCTATAAATACATCTTCAAGTCAACTTTCAGTGGGCCGTTTGATGGTCAAAGTGAAGGTCAAAAAGCAGGGTGGTGGGAGTGGCCATGGAGAGCAGGGTGATGGACTACAGGGACCTTGTAGAGATAGAATTGGACTCTTGCTTTCAAATCTTGCAATCCACAATTGCATGACACAAATGGAAAAAGCAAACTAATATGTACTAAACTACTGATGAAAAGGAAGCTATGTTGTTTGTAAGTGTGAAAACCCAACTCAAGCTTGTTTATGCAAAGCAATCCACAAAGGTGGTAGGTACACATTGCATGCAACTCAAAGTCCAGGTGTCTCCCCAAGGATTACAGCCAGACTGAATCAAGACAAATCTTCTGAAAGAAAAAATGATAGCCCAATGAAATATTTGTTTGGGGCTCATTGCATTAGATTTTACATATCTGATCTTATAGACTATATTATTGAAATACGCTGTGGGTTAATGCATTGGACTGCAAGGTCGGTTTGAACCACAAGATCAACAGTTCAAGATCACCAGCCACTCCTCGGAAACCCTAAACAGGGTCGCTATGAGTCGGAACCGACTCAACAGCACTTAACAATAGCAACAACATATACCCCAAATCACCCATCCATTCATACATGGTTGGTGTTGGTTATGTGCCGTGGAGTTGGTTCTGACTCAGCGACCCAGCATAGGGTCTCCAAGGCTGTAAATCTTTACTGAGGCAGAAAGTCTCTCCTGCAGAACGACTGGTAGTTTCAAACTGCTGACCTTGAGGTTAGCAGCCCGACTCGTAACCACTGTGCTACCAGAGCTCCTTATTCATACATAGACACATACATAAAGACACACATAAAATACACAATGTATACACTGAGATGCACATTCAGATATAGATAGCATGCATACATAGACTACACACAGATACACATACATGTAGACACACTTTTGTGGTGTGAAAGATTTGATTGGTAAAGACTACAAATGGGGCATAGCTTAGACTATGGGAGACTAAGTGTAAATATTAGTGGTGGCGGTGTGCCGTGGAGTCAGTTCTGACTCATAGCGACCCTGTAGAGAGTTTCCGAGGCTGTAAATCTTTACGAGAGCAGAAAGTCTCGTCTTTCTCCCATGGAATGGCTGGTAGTTTGAAGTGCTGACCTTGAGGTTAGCAGCCCAACTCATAACCAGTACGTTACCAGAGCTCCTGTGTAAGAGGCCGTTGGTTTAGAAAGAAACATTTCGAGCCGACAATGATATTTGGGTGAAGGGCTAAGTGTGAGTAGCTAATCTTCATGATATAGAACAGCAAATTAATATATTGATCTTATATTAAAATGAAAGTTGCACTTATAAAAGAATTTTCTTTAGAGAATTTCCAAGTGTAATTGACTCTTGTTTTCAAATCTTGCATTCTACACAGGGGACCTTGCCTCTGGCTCCCAGGGTTGGCAAGAAAGAAACCCCTTTGGTGTGTTTGATAATTTTCTCTTTGTGTAGAATGTTAACAAAGGTTTGCCTTCTGTCGTTTTTATCTTGTGGGGGCGCCACCTTATACATGGCGATTCCTGCCAAATTTTCCAACTGTGCAGGCAGTCTCTTTAAACAAAGGCAGGCTGGGGCTGTAAGAGAGGGATTGAGTTTTTAATTTGCTACATGGACCACCGCAGAAAGAATCGATGATCAGATAGCTGGCTCTGGACTTCTGTCAAGACTGAGGCATAAATAAAATCTGTTCTGGACAGATAAGGGAAACTCTTTCCAGTCCAGCTAGCAGATGGTCACAATGAATTAAAGAAATACATGGAGGAGATTGCTGATTGGGGAAGGGGCTGTCTGTAATCCTTTTTTTCTTGGTGAGCCCTTGAAGCAGGATTGGTGGTACTGTTCATAGTCGGGAACAGGGTTTAGTGTGTGGCTTTTCTCCTAAATTGGTTTGGGGTGCTGTATTTTGGGATGTCTTCTGGCTGGGACTGAAACCTCCTTGCTCATTGATCAGAACATTTATTGATAACTGCCTCCACCGAAGTTCATAGAGCAGACCAGGAAAGTTTGTTCTTGTCATTTCCTGCGTTCCTTGTTTCTCCCTGGCATCTTGTTTCTCTTGTACCCTCATCAAACTCAGCTTACTAGCAGTTATGTAATTGTTAGGTGCTGTCGAGTTGAGTTGGTTCTGAATCATGGTGACCCCCACTACACACAACTGAAAGATGCACTGCGGGGCCCTTGGCCATCCTCACAATCATTACGCTTAAGCCCATTGCTACTGACACTGCCAAGCCATCTAGTAGGGGGTCTTCCTCTTTTATGCTGACTAGCATAGCGGTTATGAATTGGGCTGCTAACCTCAGGGTCAGCAGTTCGAAACTACCAGCTGTTATGCAGGAGAAAGATGAGGCTTTCTGCTCCCGTAAAGACTTACAACTTTGGAAACCCTATACAGGGTCACTATGAGTCGTAACCGACTCCACGGCACATCACAACAACAACAAGCATAGTTGTTATGAATTGGGCTGCAAACCACAAGGTCAGCAGTTCGAAACTACCAGCTGCTTTGCGGGACAAAGATGAGGCTTTCTGCTACTGTAAAGATTTACAGCCTCGGAAACCCTGTGCAGGATCACTATGAGTCGGAACTGACTCCACCATACATAGCGACCATAACCACCACCATTTTATCTTGCCTGATGTCCTTATTCAGGGACTGGTCTCTTCTGATAATATGTCTAAAGTATGAGAGACAAAATCTCACCATCCTGGCTTCTAAGGAGCATTCTGGCTGCACTTCTTGCAACACCGATTTGTTTGTTCTTTTGGCAGTCAGTGATACTTTTAATATTCTTCTCTACCCCCATAATTAAAATGCATCAATTATTCTAGTCTTCCTTATTCATTGTTCAACTTTTACATGACTATGAGGCTATTGAAAATACTATGACTTGGGTTAAGCAAGCCTTAGTCTTCAAACTGCCATTTTTATTCTTCAACATTTAAAGAGGTCTTGTGCAATAGATGTGCCTAATGAAATACGTTGTTTGATTTCTTGACTGCCACTTCCATGAGTGTTGAGAGTGGTTCTGAGAAAAATGAAGTCGTTGACAATGTCAATCTTTTCTCCATTTATCATGATGCTATTTATTGGTCCAGTGGTGAGGATTTTTGTTTCCTTTATGTGGAGGTGCAACCCATACCAAAGGCTATGGTCTTTGATCTTCATCAGTAAGTATTTTAAGTCCTTTTTACTTTCAGCAAGCAAGGTTATATCATCAGCATATCACAGGTTGTTAATGAATCTTTCTGATGCCACGTTCTTCAAATAATCCAGCGTCTCAGATTATTTGCTCAGCATAGGATTGAATAAATATGGTGAAAGAATATAACCCTGGTGCACACCTTTCCTAATTTTAAACTATTCAGTGTTCCCTTATTCTGTTTGAAAAACTGTCTCTTGGTCCATGTACAGGTTCCTCATGAGCATGATTCAGTGTGTTGGAATACCGATTTTCGCAATGCTGTCCATAGTTTGTCATGCGCCACACAATCAAAAGCCTTTGCATAGTCAATAAAGCACAGGCAAACATCCTTCTGGTATTCTCTGTTTTCAGCCAAGATCTATCTGACATCAGCAATGATAGCTCTCACTCCACATCCTCGCCTTAATCCAAATCGAACCTCTGGCTGTTCCCTGTCAATGTAGTTTGCAGCTGTTTTTGAATGATCTTTAGCAAGATTTTACTTGCATCCGATACTAATGTTATTTTCTGCGTTCTGTTGGATTACCTCTCTTTGGACCATTCCAAATGGACCTCTTTCAGTTAGGTGCCCAGTTTGAATTTTTTTTGACATAGGTGAGTGAGTGTGTCCAATGTTGCATCAGTTTGTTGAAAGATTCCAGTTTGCACGCCATCAATCCCTAGAGTCTTGTTCTTTGTAAATGCTCTCAGTGCATGGTGGACTTCTTCCTTCAGTACGGTTGACTCTTGATCAGATGCTACCTTGATTATTTCTATTGGTTACAGTGACTCTGTGTATTCCTTCCATCTTCTTTTGATGCTTTCTGCGTCATTCTATTTTTTGCCCATAGAATCCTTTAGTATTCAAGTTGAGACTTGACTTTTTCTTCAGTTTTTTCAGTTTGAGAAATGCTGAGTGTGTTTTTCACTTTTGGGTTTTGCCTTATCTTCACACATTTCATTATACTATTTGTCTTTGTCTTCTCAAGCTGCCCTTTGAAATGTTCTATTTGGCTTTTTTACTTCCTCATTTCTTTTATTTGCTTTAGCATCTCTACACTGGAGCGCAAGTTTCAGAGTCTCTTCTAACATCCATTTTGGTGTTTTCCTTATTTCTTGTCTTTGTAATGATCTTTTGCTGTCTTCCTGTATGGTGCTCTTGATGCCATCCCACAAGTCTATCTGGTCTTTGGGCATGTGTGTCTAATCAGATTTGTTCTTGAGGTTATCAAAGTGGTATATTCAAAGTTGTTGGCTCTTGTGCACTTGTTTTAAATTTTTTCAGCTTCAGCCTGACCTTGCATATGAACATTGATGGTCTATTCCACAGTCTACCCCTGGCCTTGTTTTGGCTGATGATATGGAGTTTTTCTACCGTCTCCACAGATGTTGTCAGTTTGATTTCTGTATATTCCATCTGCTGAGATCTATGTGTATAGTCTTCTTTTATGCTGTTTAAAAAGGTATTTGCAAAGAAGATGCCATTGGTCTTGTGAAATTTATCATGTGATCTCCAGCATCATTTCTATCACCAAGACCATATTTTCTGACTACTGATCCTTCCCCTTTGTTTCCAACCTTTGCATTCCAATTGCCAGTAATTAGCAATAAATCTTGATTGCATGTTTGATCAACTTCAGACTGAATAAGTTGGTTGAATTCTTCAATTTCATCATCACTGGCTTTAGTCGTTGGTGTATATGTTTGAATAATAGTGGGACGAACTTGTCTTCTTTGTTATGTGAGGTTGAGTTGGCTCCAGCCTATAGCAACCCTGTATAGTGGTTTCAAGGAGCAGCTGGTAAGTTTGAACCACTGACCTTGCAGTTCAAACTGACCTTGAGGTCGAGTGTGTATCCTACAGCGTCACACCAGGTCTTCCTTGTAGGTATGTGGATGTTATCCAATCACAAATAGCATTATACTTAAAGATAGATCTTGAAATGTTCATTTTGTTGATGAATGTGACACAATTCCTCTTCAATTTGTCATTCCTGGCAAAATAAACCATGAGAATGTCAGATTCAAAACGGCCAATACCAGTCCACTTCAGCTCACTAATGCCTAGTATATCAATGTTTATGCATTCCATTTCATTTTTGACAATTTCCAACTTTCCTAGATTCATACTTCATACATTCCATGTTCCAATTATTAATGGATGGTTAGAGCTGTTTCTCCTTATTGTGAGTTGTGCCCCACCAGCAAAAAAAGGTCCTGAGGGTTTTACTCCATTCCTGTCATTATCATCAACTCTACATTGAGGAGGCAGCTCTTCCTCTGTCATATTTTGAGTGCTTTCCAACCTAAAGGACTGATCTTCCAGCACTATATCTGACAATATTCTGGTGCTTTTCATCATGTGTCAATATTCAATTTTCTGGTGCTGACTGTATTCCACAGCTTTTCCTAAGATTGTCAGTGCCTAAACATTCAGAAGTAGCCCGCCTCGACTTCTTCCTGATCTGTCTTAGTCTGGAAGCTCAGTTGAAACCTATCCACCAGGGATGACCCTGCTGGTGTCATTGCTTCTAACATCACAGTAACACACAAGCCACCACAATATGACAAACTGACAGATGAGTGGTGGTAGTTGTATATTCCTATAGTTGAGGGTGCGGTGTGATGCTGTTTGATAAGTATTGTACTGCTAACCACAAGGTTAGTGGTTCAAATCCACAGGTCCCTCCTTGGAAACCCTAAACAGGGTTGCTGTGAGTTGGAACAACATATTCGAAGGTTGGTATGAGTAAAAATTCACTCACTGGCGATGGTTTTTGTTTTGTTTTTGGTGGCACAATGCTTTTGCATTTGACTGTAAACTAAAATTTCAGCAGTTCAAGACCATCAACAATTTTGCATGAAACAAGACCTGGTGCTCTCCGTTTGTAAAGATGACAGCCTTGGAAACCCCATGGGTCAGTTCTAATCTGTTCTGTAGGATTACTATAAGGCAGAATCAACTGAAGAACACATAACATGTTAGTCTATGCACCTAGTTACTTAAAATAAATTTGTTGTGTGCACACAATATGCTCCGGGCACCTGCTTGGCAGTTGAAAAAGAACTATAAACAAGACGTGGAGATCTTTGCCTTCTTGGATCCTGGGTTTTAGTGCTGGGGGGTGGGTAGCAGATATTGAAATAATTACAGAAATACATATACCACCACAACTGCATTCAGGTACTCTCTAGTAAAGGTGCCCTGTGATATGCTGGGGAATGGTTATTGGAATCCCACCTAACCTCGGGAAGAAAGACGACTAAACTGAGAAAGTAAGTAGGCAATGGGGAACTCTTCTAGGCAGAAGGCCAGAACTGTCTGTGCAAAGGTCCTGTGGTTGGGGTTCAGAGAGCAAGGGGAGTATGGTAGGGATGTGGGCTATGTCACCCCAGCTGGGCTGTGAGGTCAGTTGAGGACTTTTGTCTTGATCTCAGTAGCAATGAGGAGCCATTGAAGAGGAGCGGAGGGCTCGTTTGTCCTAGTGTAAGCTTCCGACACAAGTAGCTACATTTGAACTTCAGCAAATCACCCCTCAAGCAGCAGTTTCCATACCTGGCTGCAGGGTTTAGTAAACTCATGGATGTCTTGGGCCCCACTCTAGAGATTCTGATTAGTGGGTGGGGGGTGGGGGGTGTCTCTGGGAGAGGTACTCTAGGTAACGATTCATTTAAGAAATTCTCTAGGTAATTCTGACTCCCAGAGGATTCTAGGCATTTCTGAGCCAGCAGTGAAAGGGATTGAGTGGGGGGAAATTCCGGAGCACCAGAAAGTGGAGCAGATATGGGGAGATCTGAGCATCTTGAGGTCTGGGTCAGGAGGCGTGATTGCCCTGTGTCTGAGAACGGAAATATGAGCTACAAATAGCCCAACTTGGCTGGAGGAATCTGAGTTGACCCCTTTATTCCCCCCCCTTCCTTTCTCTCAAATCATCGGGCACCCCTGGGACTTCAGTGAAATACACTGGTTATTTCTATTTTTAGTGCAATGCCTGCATGCATTGAGAAGCAAAGTTATGCATAATTCAAGAAGCAAACGCATCTCAAGTTAGCAATCTCACCGAAACACTTGTCAGTTCAGGTAACTTCTTCCATGTGACCTTGAAGTTCTCAGGATGTCCTGTGAGTGACCTCGGAAGGGTGGAATTTTGAATCAAAGCAGATCAAAGAGCTGTAATAGAACAAAGACGGTTGAAACATCATGAAACCAACAAGGAGGTAAACATGTCGATCACCAGCTTTTCAGGTGAGCTCATCTAAAGACTTGGCTCCCTGATGCCCTAACGTTGATAAAATTATCCACAATCTAATTAGTTTGCACTTATGATCCCTCATTGTCCTCACATCAACAAGGAGAAGTGATGAATTATTTTGGCATTCATAGTAACACATTAATCAGGAGTCATTCGCTGACTGCTAAGGACTAGGCATGGTAGGCAATTGAGTGGAAGTTCTATGGTAAGTTAGCAATCGATTTTCGAGTATTTGAGGGATTGAAACTGTAGTAATGGAAGATTAAGTGAAACAGTTCTAACTGATTCTGAAAAGGCAATCAAGAAGACACCGAAAAGCAGATGAAATAAAGGAAGAATTTCAACTGTATGTTCTGCGTGAGCCAACAACATTTCAAAGGAAAAGTGTAAATTTGTGCTCATGTTTGACCAATGCATATTCAGAAACTGGCATTACAAGAAGTGTTTGGTCATGATGTGGCTTTTCACGTGCCATGAAATATATTTTAGATAAAGGAAGATGACTAAATGTCAGGAAAATGCTATTGGGGAGATTTGATAGAGCTAGGTTGAAATTTTGTTTCAGAATAGGATTTTACAAATGGAATGGATGTAATTAGACCATATGCCCATTGTGGTGGGCAGTCTTTCTTGTACGAGCTACGAGGTACACTTTTCAGAACAGTGCCATTTAAGGCCTAGGAATTACAGCCACATTTATGTGTTCATAAATTGTTCACAAATGAAGCTCTGGTAGCGTAGTGGTTATGAATTGGGCTGCGAACTGCAAGGTCAGCAGTTTGAAACTACCAGCTGCTCCATGGGAGAAAGATGAGGCTTTCTGTTCCCGTAAAGATTTACAGCCTCAGAAACCCTGTTCAGGGTCGCTATGGGTCGGAACCGACTCGATGGCACACAACAACAACAATCATGCTATATGGAGGCCTGGTGTGGCGCTGAAGTACCGCACTACAACCTACAAGGTCAGTGGTTCAGTTGCTCCCTGGAAATCCTATACAGGGTCACTATGAGTTGAAACCTACTCAATAGCACTTAATAACAGCAACAATATATATCATGATGTGTAGGTATATATATATATATGCATCTTTATTAAGTGCCATCGAGTTGTGGCTGGTGGGTTTGAATTGCCAACCTTGCAGTTCAAACCGACCTTGTGGTCCAGTGCTTATCCTATAATGCCACACCAGGACTCTTTCTCTCTCTTTTTATATATATATATATGTCATGATATATACACATATACATTCATACATACATGCGTGCGCACACACACACACACACACACACACACACACACACCCATATATATGGAGCTCTGGTAGCGTAGTGATTACGAATCGGGCTGCTAACCTCAAGGTCAGCAGTTCAAAAGTACCTGCTGTTCCACAGGAGAAAGATGAGGTTTTCTGCTCCTGTAAAGATTTACAGCCTCGGAAATCCTGTACAGGGTCGCTGTGAGTTGGAACTGACTCCACAGCACTTAACAACAATTTTTGTTAGCTGCCGTGGAGTCAGTTCCAACTCACAGCGACCCTGTGCACAGAAGAACACAACGCTGTGAGTGAGGGGGTCTCACCTTTCTGCCTCCTAAGGGACAGTCTGGTTGTAATTCATGGCTTGAATGATTCAAAATGGCACATACAAATGCTTTATGATGGTGTGGTGTATCCATACTTGAACATTATTTTTAAATTCCATCAACAGTTTCTAAATGTAGTAATCATTTGTAAGAAGTCCATCTCAAAGGCTGACTTGAGAGGCTGGGTTAGGGTATCTGTAACTAGCTGCCGTTTGTCTATCCTGGCGTTGCTCTTTTCTCTGGGGAAACACACCTTTCCAGATTTATTTTTGTCCAGACTTACAAAGTCTCATTTCTATGTAGGACCATATTTATTTAGCTGTTGACTGTTGATGTTGATGATGATGGTGGTGATGCTGCTGACTTACACTATATGACAAGTGGAGTCCCAGTGTGGTGCTGTGGCTTAATGCATTCCACTGCGGGGTAGATGGAACCACAAGGTCGGTGGTTCAAGCTCACCAGCCGCTCCTTGGAAACCCTATACAGGGTCACTGTGAGTCGGAACCAACTTGATGACACTTAACAACAGCAACAATATGACAAGCTATCTCCATAGCTTTAATCATATTAACCACCTTAGGACTTAAGAACCTCCTCCCCACAAAAAACAGCAAATAACCCAAACCTGTTGCCAGTGAATCGATTCCAACTTACAGTGACCTTGGAGGCCAGAATCGGTTTGCTCCGTTGAGTTTCCAAGGCTGCCAATCTTTCGCCCATGGAGTGGTTGGTGGGTTTGAACTGCTGACGTCTTAGTGAGCAGCCAAGGTCTTAACCACTGTGCCACCTGGACTCCTCCACCTCAGGCAATGTTATCTTTCTTTCATAGAGAAGGATTCCAGGGTACGTAGAGTTTGGCTAACCATCCCAAAGCCACAGAGCTGGCAAGAGGCTAGGTGTCTGGAGGCAGAGTCCCGTAGTACCTCCTGTTACCGTGTCATGGACTCCTGGTGTGGCACTGTAGGATCAACATTGGACTTTGAACCACATGGTCAATAGTTCAAACCCATTAACTACTCTTCAGAAATCCTATACAGGGTCGCTATGAGTCAGAATAAGCTCGACAGCACTTAACAACAGACAACAACAACGTGGCATCAACAGAGGGCCGTGGTGACTCACTTTAGGATTCACAGTAAAGTCATTGGTCAGCAGGCATTCAATGAGAATTAATGATTGGATCTTTGTGGGCAACCAACTCCTTCTGAACTGAAACATACACTATGTACAGAAGACATAAAATGTTGGAATCAAATGATAGACTAGACCCACTTAGCTGCATATTTTACATGCTGCTGCGGTTGCTGCCAACACCTACTGGCCCTGTATAGGGTTTCTGAGGTTGTAAATCTCTACACGAGCAGAATCTCTCACTTTTCTCATTCGGGGTGACTGGTGGATTTAAACTGCTGACTTTGTGGTTAACAGCCGCTAGCTGCCAGGGCTCCTTGTATTTCCATAGATTTGTATAATAACCAGTGTGTGTCCTTGGGTGGCAAAAACAGTTGATAGTTGAGTTGCTACTGAAAGTTGGTGGCTCAAGTTGACCCTGAGGTGCCTTGGAAGAAAGACCTGGAGATCTGCATGTGAAAAACCAGCCACTGAAAACTCTATGGAGTGCAGTTCTACTCTGACACACATATGGGTTGTCATGAGTAGAAACTGACTCGACAGCTACTGGTCTACACTAAGAGGAATGGTATCAGGAGACTTCCCCAAGCTGCTGCTCCCCCTCACCCCCGCCCCACTTCTCCAGGGGCAGGTATCAAGTGAGCCACTTTGACAACCATCCCTGTATTGTAGTTACTAAGGAAGAGGAAGGAGAAGGGGAAGGAGTGGGTATCATATTTGTGAGTCTGTGACACTAAGTTGTAGCTTACTGGTGACTCCTCCAGGTTCAAGGGAGGGGAGGTGGTAGTGGGTCATGGCCCCTGAGAAGGCATTTTGTATGATTCCTTTGTAGGCCTGCATGGATGAGGCACTCTGGTAACGTAGTGGTTATGGGTCGGGCTGCTAACCTCAGCTGTCAAAATTACCAGCTGTTCCACGGGAGAAAGATGAGGTTTTCTGCTCCTGTAAAGATTTACAGTCTTGAAAACCCCCTTCAGGGTCACTATGAGTCAGAACTGACTCCGTGGCACATAACCCCCATTGTCATGGTTGAGGATATAGTCCAAGATGCTCTAATAAAGAGACCTCAAACACAGTGGCTTAAGTAAGTTACAAGTTGATTTCTCTGCCATGTGACAGGTGAGAGGGCAGGTTTGCATCTTCAACACAGTCCATCTCTGGGTCCAAGGTGGCTGCTCATACCCAGGCTTCTAAATGCACAACCCAGGAAGGACCACACATCATTTTCCTGGGCCAGAGGGGTCTGGAAGACCTACTCTTCCAAGGAGGGTTCAGTTCCAGCAAAACCGCAAAGTCTATTATTCAAGGAATGTGAGAGCATGGATTTTAGCTACTGGTGGACAACTAGGAGTCACTGCCACAGGTTCAAATGTTCAAGTCTTACTTAGGCCGATAGTTTACTCTGATGTTATTGGAGAAAGGAGTGTGGTAGGGTGAATACTATTTTTGGAAGAAAAAAAAAAAATGAACACAATATAAAGCACTCTGTACTCTTGTGTGCCAACAAGTCGGTTTTAACTCATAGTAACCGGTATAGGGTTTCTGAGAGTGGCTGGTGGATTTGAACTTCCAACCTTGTGGTTAGTACTGCAGTGCTTCCCCTACAGTACCACACCAGGGCTTTGTACTAGGAACCTTATTTTGTTGAAATAGATATTTCTTTTGAAAATGTTTAGAAAATGAACCTATGAAAAATTCATAATCTTCACTTTCTAGGTTTTTAAAAACCTGTGTTGCAGTCTTGAATTTGAGGACCCAGAGGGGGTTTCTGACATGCTGACAAAGTAGGGAGGGAGTTGTTAGGGGTCCCTCTATCTGACAGTGGGGTCCCTGGGTGGTACAAGCTGTGAATGTGCTTGACTGCTAACAAAAATGGTGGCAGTTTGAGTCCACCCAGACTTTCAAAAGAAAGTCCTGGTATTCACTTCTGAAAAATCAGACAGTGAAACCCCCCCATGGAGCACAATTTCACTCTAATACTGTTGGTTGCCATGAGCAGGCACTGACTCAATGACAAAAAAAAAAAAAAAAAAAAAAAGAATGACAATAAGTTTTGTTGAAAATCAATCTATCTTCCAGCCATAGCAAGTTGAGGGTGTTTCTTCTATAATGCTTTTATATTATCTTCACAGTTTTTCTTTAGAGCAAATAATATTTCTTACTCTTCAGTTTTTATAGTCATTCTGCTAGGGGTAATCTACTGGAAGATTTAGATGGGTGACAAAGGTGGAAATATTTTGATTGTTACTGTTAACTATCATTGTGTCTCCTAATACAGAAAGCAGTTTGGGCCATATCTTATTTGGAAATCTACAGAAAATGAGATATTCTCTTTGTATGAATTTTTCAAAAATTGATTTACCCCTGTAAGCATCAAAAAGACAAGCAAACAATTCAACAAACAAACAATAAAAACAAACTCCTTGCCAATGAATTGATCTCCATGACTGATGTCCTGTGTGCCAAAGTAGAACTGGGCTCCAGTTGGTCTTCGGGGGCTGATTTTCCAGAAATAAATCACCAGGCATTTCTTCTGTGCCTCCTGAAACTTTCAACCTTTCGATGAGAAGACAAGCACATTAACTGCTTGTACCACCCACATACTCTACGTAAAAAATAATGGTGACCTCCACATACTCTACGTAAAAAATAATGGTGACCTAAAGCTCCCTTTCAGAAGGAAATCTACCCGCAACCTGAAAAAGGCTTTATTTAAAGTAAGACTTTGAGCTGGTTCTCCTTGGTTCAACCTGACCTGAATTTGTAAACTGTGGGGATAACCAGAGTAATAACCAGGCTGTGAAAAATGATGGATTAACGCCCTACTGGAAACTCAATCCTGGAAAATAATGTGTACTGCACAGGCACCAAATCTCTTGAATGGCATTGTGGGAAATGAAGATTCCCCACTTCAGAGATGGCGGCTGACCCCACCGCTTTGAATGTGTGTTGCTGTCTGTGGTCACGGCAATAATCCAGCCTCCTGCATCAGAATCTGAAAGGGCTCACTATTCATCTTGTGAGTCTCCCAGTCTAGGACTTTGATCTTTTTTTTTTGTCCAGCTCTAGTACACCCACATTTTAGAAATTCAGATCTGTTCTGATTTCTCTGTACCAGCCATGACGGAGTTGGTTCAAACCACTTTGAAGCCCTGGTTTAGAAAAAGTGGAAGGACCCTGAATGAGGTTGCTGCCCACAGTTTCTTCAGTGAAGGAGACATATGCTTTGGCACGTGGGTCTTGTTATTGTTAAGTGATGTTGAGTCAGTTAGACTCATAGTGACCCTTTATAGGGTGGCCAAGGTTTTTAAATCTTTGCAGGAGCAGAAAGCCTCATCTTTCTCCCGTGGAACAGCTGGTGGGCTTAAACTGCTGACCTTCGGGTTCGCAATGCAGGTTTATCCTACAGCGCCACCGCGCTCCCCCTGCATGGGTGTAGTGAGCTTTCAGGTGTTCATTTAATATTTCTCCTCCTGGTCTGCACTGCATTGCAGATAGGTGCTATCTAAAGGCAGCTGAAGAATTTTTATAGCCAAAGTGTCCTTGTTAAGTCGTTTCATTATGGAGCTAACCTAGACTTGGACTTGGCTCAAGTTCACTCTCTGTATCAGGTTCTCCTTGTGCCTTCCACATGACATTGCCAATGGGAGCTTTATGTCCCATGCTGCTTTGGAAACCTACAAGTACTGAGTCACATATCCCTGGAGTCCCAAAACAGCTGACTCAGTTTAGCACTAACCTCCATCTCACCTTCTTCGGAATGAAATGAGCCCTGCTGGAATGATTTAGCACTTGGCTACTAATCAGAAGGTTGGCGGTTCAAACCACAGGCAACTCCTTAGGAGAAAGACATGGCAGGCCGCTCCTGTGAAGATGACAGCCTGGGAACCCTTTGGGGGCAGGTCTACTCCAGCCTTTGGGGTCACTCTGAGTCACACTTGACTTGATGGCAGTGGAGTCTTTGGTTGTGCAGAGTGAGACCTGAAGATTGGGGGTATTTGTCTTCCTGAAGCCGTAGTGAACGCAGAATTTCTGGGTCTCCAGATGGAGCTGGAACCTGCTATTGAATCCTCCCATGATGACCTGAGAAGCTTTCTAATGGCTGACAGTTTCTAGAGGGCATAGCTTCGCACCAAAATGACTCCCTGAGTCTTAATCAGGATACCCTGATTTCTAACATCTACGGCTCCAGTCCTTATGGACAGAATTTCTATTTTCCACATATACTTTCCCTTTAACAGAAAAGGAAATGGTCTTTAACAAAACCATTGGAATGTGAAATGCAAATCACACTCTCTATTAATCCCAATGAGGTGCTAACAGCAAAGTCCATTAAAGACTCTTTAGTGTTAATCTCAAAGAAGATAAGTGGTAAAATGAACAGTTAATAGCCTAGAGACCACTGTTGCTTGCCTATGCTTGACCATTCTACTCGGTTCCAAAAGAGAATGATTGGAACCACTCTCAGCTGCCCGCAGTTTCTCATTGTCACCAAGGGAAGTGAGGTTGGCAAAGACACTGTTTGAAAAAGACTAATGAGGGGCGATGTGTTTTAATATTGTGTTAATGGAGCTGTGGGCAGGAGTATGGAGTATGTATGTGTAGATGTAAGCATTTGTGGAGTGGGGAAAGAGGGAAGAAGATATGCGGGTGGGTGTGGAAACTCAATTTTTATTTGCCATCCTAACCAGTTACTTTGAGGGTGTTAACAGATCCCTGAGTGGTCTTTGGGAAAAGTTTTCCTTCATTACACTTTTAATGCTCATGAGGGAAATCATTCAGTTGTGGAGCAAGTAGAAGTGGTCCTCATTCGTGCACACATCTGCCTTTATCTCCTCCCTCCTCTCTTCCCTCTCTCCCGGCTGCTTTCTCCAGCGATGGATTGTTGCATGGAACTTCTTAGAGTTCTTTAGCCCCTCTTCTTTCTCATGGACCACTGTTCCCCTAAAGTTGCCAAACACCTGACGTCATGTAGATTTTTTATGGTCTTTGTGTTGCTAATATCTCAGTTTTTCTTACCAACCCCACTAAGGAAATACCATAGGCATATTGATGTTTTGGAGTCCTGGTGTGGCGCTGTGGGTTATTGCGTCAAACTGCAAAGTCATTTGAACTGCAAGGTCGGTGGTTTAAGCTCACCAGCTACTCCTTCAAAACCCTATACAGGGTTGCTATGGGTTGGAATCAACTCAATGCCACTCAACAACAACATTGATGTTTTAATTTCTTGTCCTACTTTTTTTCAGTGATGGTATGTTATAAATAAAATACTAATATTGGGTTTTCTTAGTGTTGTGCTTCCCTAGTTTTGGTGTGAGGGTTATGCTTGCCTCATAGAATTTATTAAGGAGTTTTCCATCCTCTTCTATATTCTGGAATAATTTGAGTAGAATTGATGATAGCTTTTTCCTGAATGTTTGGTAAAACTCACCAGTGAAGCCGTCTGGACCAGGACTATTTTTGGTTGGGAGTTTTTTGATGACCTGGTCAATTTCTTCCATTGTTATAGGTCTGTTCAAGTTTCCTGTTTCACTCTGTAAGTTTAGGTGGGTTGTGCTTTTCGAAAAATGTTTCCATCGCCTCTAGGTTTTCAAATTTTAATATTATTATTTTTTTTAATTTTTAAATGTTTTAGTGTGAATTATATGATAGTTTACATTAGTTTTACGTTCATTCTATCACATATTGTTTCATTGCCATGGTTATAATCCCCTCCATACATCATCAACCAACCAAAGGGTATACCCTGCAAGCCTGCCCCCTACACTACCTCCTTCCCCAGGTCTTCAGCATGCAGTCGCTCTCCCTCTCTGGATCTAAAGTCCCCAGCTGCTCCATTGCTCCTTGTCATCGTCTCTGCTCCCATCTCAGGCATCGCTGCTTCTCTGGGTAGGGTCCCGCTCTCGGCTCTTCTCCCTTAGATGGTCCTAGGGACCTCTGATCCTAGACTGGAAAGTTACTCACTCCCTTCCTTGCTATAAAATGTCTACCTTTACATTTCCAACCCTCACAATCAGTCCTGATAACAATTATTCACTATTGTGTCACAAGAGACCCATCTGCATTTCATTTCATCAGCTCCGCATAGACAGATTGGATTCTACTCACTGGAGATTCTGCCTTCCTCCAGGCTCCCTGGCTCTAGGTTCCTTCTTGAAAGTGTGTAAGCCAGTCACTTCTTGCCTTTGTAGCCCCCTCCCCCATTTTGGGTAGCCAATGTCCAAGTTGTCCATCCCTGTCTACTCTGTGTGGAGGGGGTGGGAATGATTCTTGTTGTAAGGATTTATTCCTTCTTTTGAGTTACTGCATCCATAGGTATAGGTCAAGTTCATCAAATTGTATCAGATTACTATTTTTTTCCTCTTCTTTCTTCTTCTGGTTGAGCTCTGATCATCCAGTCATTGAAGCTAGGTCAAGTGGGTATTATCTGCAAG
>NW_006408614.1:1223025-1231183 GCF_000296735.1 Chrysochloris asiatica | reverse complement strand
TTTCTGGCTATTCCTTTCTCTCCCCCTCCAGTGTAATATTGGGTTTTAAAGTTTGCTTCTGGAGCCTCTTCTCTCTCTATAAATGCCCTAATCCCAATGACCCACTTTCAGATAAGTTCCACATTTACATTGTCACACCTGATGTTTCTACCAGCACCCACCATCAACTTGATGGTACCATTTGGAGATCTCATAAACATCTCAGTTTTAATATGTTCAAGGTAGAACTCTGACTTGTGTCAACGACCACCAGCGATGTATGTTTTCTTTCCTTCCCTTATTATCCCCCATCTAATCTGTACAGAATCTTATTGGTTCTTCCTCTAAAATATAATTTTTGAAAGGGAACTTCCCATTGCTCTTGGTATGAAATCCAGACCTTTGTCATGACTCTTTAGTCCCCTGTTGGTATGGCCTTCCTGCTTCTCTGCCCTTACCTTCTGCCGCTGACCCACAGGGCTCCAGCCATGATACCGACATCTTCAGCTCTCATCTCTGGATCATTGTAAGTCTTCAGTGCTCAACCTAAAAGCTCCCTCCTACTTAGAGTTCAGTCAGCCTCTGCTCCATGTTGAATGAATGAACCCAATGCTTGCCCCATCCCACCCCACAGCACTGGTTCATACAGAGTGAACCAGTGGGTCATCTCTTGTTTTGGGTGACTCAGGGACCTCCAGGTGAATCACTGATCTGGACTGTATGTAGACAATCGTGATTTGAACAAATTTTTGTTTAATGAATGTATTTGAAGGCATCAAATTTTCTATCATCAGTTGTGGTTGGAATGAGGACTGTAAAGGCTGTGAAACCAAGTTGATAAAATGCCTTTGTGTAACACAAGATGTGAGATCCCCTGAAACTTTTGATGGGGCCTTCATTTTCTTTTCTCTGTTTTGACTTCACTTGTCTTTCTGTATTAGTGTCTCCTCTTCTTCTGAGTCATGCTGTGCAACTTAAGCTTGGCTTTTCCCTTTCCCCTGTCCAGGTCTTCCTTCGTCCCACCCTCCCTTCTTTTCTTTTTCTTACTTCTTCCCTCCTTCCTTTCTTTTATATCTCCTCTTTCTGTTTCCCTTTCTTGCTTTTAATTTAAACCAGATGTTGGTTGGAGCAAACTCACAGCCTCTTAGGTAGCACAGTTCTTTCATCTTTGATAAGAGCATGGGAAACACAGACGTCAACAACAGCTCATCCTACAAGCCTTATAAATGGAACGAGTATCCACCTTTGCTTTCATTGTGTCGACTGTTGCCGCCGGTTCACCAGACCTTAGAACTCTGAGAATAAGGACACAGCCCTTTGTCCAGGCTCGTTTCAGTAAATATGCTGTGTATGTTGCTCTCATACCATTAAAGAGGAGAAATGTTCTGAGGCTCGGCCCTGCATTTCTTCTTGTTAAGAGGCTTAGATGTTCCTGTCAGTCTGAGTGTTGTGTCACAAGGTTGCACTGGCTTCTCTTCAACTCTCAAATGATCACTTGTAAAGCTCCCAAGGATTTCCTTCTTTTAAATGATTTCTTTTTCATTTCAAATTCTTCCTGTGACTTCTTTATGAAGGGCATAGCTCCTGGTTTGGGCATGTGGGATTTCCTGAATGCTAATTTGTTTGAACCTAGTTGCAGTTTGCTGAAAGTTACACCTGACAATATTGGTTCTCACTCTGATGAGCTCCAAGCATGGCGCCCTAAACATCACCAAAGCAGGTGTAAACTGACTTATTGACATTCTGCTTTCTCCTTGGAGGAGGTGTTGAGGTCTTCTGTGGTCCTCTTTGGCATGAACACTGTATTGTTAAAAGTAATAAGCTTGTCCTGTTTATGAGGTGCCCTGGTAGCTCTGTGGGTTATGGGTTGAATTGTTGGAACCCACCAGCTGCTCCCAGAGAGAAAGATGAGACTGTCTGCTTCTGTAAGGATTTACAGTCTTGGCAACCCTAAGGAGCAGTTCTGCTCTGTCCTATAGGATCACTGTGAGTTCGAGTCAACTCAACAGCACTGGAGTTTTTCTCCTGGTGATGCACAGTGGGAGATGGGAGAAATAGGAATTCCAACATGGAGCATGCTATTGAAAAGGTGATTTCCCCAACAGTTTACTAAGGGATTTTAGGACCTACATACAGTCTTGTTAAGTAAATAAAACTCTGACCTCTTCTGAGCTGTCTCCAAGAACTTCAGAGACTTCTGATGAGCTTGGGAGTATAAACAGTGAAAATCACAGAACCTTCCAAAACACTTACAAGAATTAACTGCATTTCCGGAGGTTCCAAACCCTAACCAAACCCACTGATGGGGAGTCGATTCTGACTCATAGTGTTACTCTGTAGTTCAGAGTACCACTGTCCCATAGAGTTTCCAAAGCTGTAATCTTTGTAAAAGCAGACTCCCTCATCTTGCTTCCATGGAGTGGCTAGTGGGTGTGAACAGCTGACATTTTGGTTAATAGTCATGTGTCTAATCACTGCATAATTAACCAAAACATCCAAACCTACCACTGCGGAATTCCCCAGGCTGTAAATCTTTATGGGAGCAGAAAGCCTCACCTTTCTCCCTCAAAGTGGCTGATAGGTTTGAACCGCTGACCCTGTGGTTAGCAGTCCAGTGTCTCTAATCCTGGATTATTTTTGACTTAACAACATTATGTAGATGACTTAGATGTGCATATATATCAGCCCAGCAGATTCTGAATGGGAAAATGCATCAGAATCGTTTTCAACAACATGCATGCTGGGACCCATCCAGACTACTGGCTCCACGTCACTTGTGTTGAACTGGGGACCATGTCCTTTGAAAAAGAAGTTGCAAGATTTTGAAGTGATTAGTTAGTTTCCAAATTAACCAGTGGTGCTGAAGGAAGAAGTGTGCGCTGACTGACAGCATTAGTGCAAAACAAGGCTCTGGGGATTGATGGGCTACAGACTGAAATGTTTCATCAAACTGATGCAGCACTGGAGGCACACACAAATCTATGCTAGGAAATTTGGAAGACAGTTACCTGTCCAACTGATTGTAAGACATCCAAATTTGTGCCCAGTCCGAAGAAAGGTGACCCACCGGAATACGGAAAACATAAAAAAAAAATACAAACATTAATAACACATGCAAATAAAATTTTGCTGAAGATAGTTCAAAACCAATTGCAACAGTACATTGACAAGAAGCTGCCAGAAAGTCAAGTTGGATTCAGAAGAGGATGTGGACTAAGGGGTATCACTGCTAATGTCAGATGGATCTTGGCTAAAAGCAGAGAACGCCAGAAAAATGTTTACTTGTGCTTTATCGATTATGAAAAAGGCATTAGACTGCATGGATCATAACTGGCTATGGGTGACATTGTGAGGAATAGGTATTCCAGAATACTTAATTGTGCTCATGAGAAATCTGTACAGAGACAAAGAAGTAGCCATTCTAACAGGACAAGGGGCCATTGAATGGTTTATAATCAGGAAAGGTGTGGGCCAGGGTTGTATCCTTTCACCATACGTATTCAGTCTACATGTTGAGCAAGTAATCTGAGAAACGATTATATGAAGAAGCAAACTTGGTATCAGAATCGGAAGAAGACTCATTAACAACCTGTGATATGCACATGGCAAAACCTTGCTTGCTGGAAGTGAAGAGGATTTGAAATACTTAACTGGTGAAGATCAAAGACTACAGCCTTCAGTATGGATTGCACCTCACTGTAAAGAGAATAGAACTCCTCACAATGGAACCACTAAATAGCATCATGGTAAATGGAGAAAAGATTGAAGTTGTCAAACACTTCATTTTTCTTAGGTCTACTATCAACACTTGTGGAAGTATCAATCCAGAAATCAAATCACATATTGCATTAGATAAATCTTCTACAAAAAACCTCTTGAAAGTTTAGAAGTGCAAAAATATCAGTTTGAGGACTAAGGTGCACCGGAACCAGGCCATGGTATTCTCACTTGCCTCATATGCATGTGAAAGTTGGACAGTAAAGAAGGAAGACTGTAAAAGAATCAATGCATTTGAATTATGGTGTTGGAAAAGAATATTGAAAGTACCATGGATGGCCAGAAGAACAAATAAATCTGTGTTGGAAGAAGTACAGCCAGAAAGCTCCTTAGAATCAAGACTAGTGTGACTTCATGTCTCATACTTTGGACATGTTGTCAGGAGGAACCCTAGAGAAGGATATCATGCTTGGTAAAGTAGAGGGTCAGTGAAAAAAAGGAAGACCCCCAATAAGATGAATTGACACAGTGGCAGCAACAGGTGACTCAAACATAACAGTAATTGTGAGAATGACGCAAGACCAGGCAGAGTTTTCTTTCTGTTGTGCATAGGATCACTGTGAGTCAAAACGGACTGGATGGCGCCTAACAACAACAATGGCAAGTTTCCAAACTAGTCAATAATTGTTGTATTAGTTTCCTAGGGCTACCATGACAAAATATCAGAAATTGGGTAGTTTATAATAATCATAGGATCAAACATAATTTTGATTGTCAAGATGGTTTAGGACAGGATCAGGCAGTATTTTGTTCTAGGAAGGAGCTTCAAATATTTCATGGAAAAATTCCATTAGCTTTTCATTCCAGTTTTTTCCACGAACTTTTTGAAGCTCCCTTGTCTATAAGGTCACTCTGAGTTGTAACTGACTTGAGCAACAGCACACCAGCCGTCACCACAGCAACAGAAATTCTGGAGTCCCGAAGTCTGAATTCAAGGGATCAGCACGGACTTGTTCTTTCTGAAGGTTCTGGGGGAAGATCCTTTCTTATCTTGACAACCTTCTGAAACTGGTAGGTGCATCTTCACACGAGCCCTTCCTCTGTCTTTGTTCATATCTCTTTGTCTCTTTCTTGGTTTTATGAATACACCACTCAGATGGGCCTAGAACTCCATCCTTTTCTGGTATGAACTCATCTTCAAAGACCCTAATTTCAAACAAGGACATGTTCATAGGTTTCTGCACATCTTTTTGAAAAAATACAATTCGGTCCAGAACACTTCCCAAACTGACTGGAATAAAGTTTCAATAGCAGAACCCAGGGAGAAAGTGGTTCTCCTTGGATGTAAGATGCCATCTATGCCCGAGCTCTTGTATCTGGTGTCTTCATAGAGACACCAGGATCTGCTTGTCTCCTAATGCTGAATTTGTCATTGAGACGTGTCTCCAGGATGCCCTTGTTTTTTATAATTTCTTCTGTGTCCTTGGTGCTGGTGAATTGAAGTCCAGTTTACACTGCTTTAAAAATCTCCCTTCATCCTATTAGAGCCAACCCTTGCTTTCAGGGATGAAAAGCACTCCGTAGATAGCACTGTCTCCTGATAGCTCCCAGGACATTGGGAATGTTGTGACAATATTGCCTTATTGCACGGGACAGTCTTGCATGAAGTCTGTGTTCAGGTGCAATTATGAAAAACACCCCCCTTTGTCCTGAAAAGAGTCCCAATTTCACACACTTAATCCCAATGATAAAGTCTCTGGTCACCCTATTTGGGAGTGTTACCTGACTTCACACACTAGAAAACTGAGGCTTAGATACGGGAGGCTTGTCTGGAGTCTTATCTCACTCCATTGTGATTCTAGGTGATCTTGTTGTTGTGGTTGTTAAGTGCCGTTGAGTCAGTTCTGACCCATAGCCACCCTGTGTAGGATTTACAAGGAGGGCCGATGAGCTTGAACTGCTGACCTTGTGGCTCAAACCAACCTTGTAATCCTGCACATTAACCTGCATCACCACACCTACTTTACCACAAGGTATCACTGAGCTGATCCTGACACATGGCGACCCTAGTTGTGTCGAAGTAGAACTGTTGCTCTAAAGGGTTTTCATTGATGGGTTTTTCAGAAGCAGGTCACTAGGTCTTTCTTCTAAGATGCCTCTGTTGTTGTTAGGTGTAGGGTGTCTGAGGTTGTAAATCTTTATGGGAGCAGAAAGCCTCATCTTTCTCCCATGGAGAATCAGAAACGGTGTCCTTTTCCAGAAGTCTCAGTTGTCCCTCAGATCTAAGGTGAGCCCGAGACAATCACCAGTGTAGTTGTTCACCTTTGATGTTTTCTATCTTCTCACCCAGCCCATGGCCCACAGGAGAAATTAAAATACAGTCCATAGAGGTGGGAGTCAGGGAGATAAGCCAGAGCCTTTCATAGCTGGAGGAATCCACCTGCACTAGGCTTCGGGTCCTCGTTCAGGACAGTTCTTTGATGGGTTCCCAGCCTTCACAACTTCCTGTTCCAATTCCTTTAATCTTTGGTCTTTCAGTTTTGTTCCATTTTGGGCCCGGCCCTCATCCTTTGTTTGACACACATGAGATGACACCCAGGCCTTGCTGTTCTTCATGTATGATCACCTCTGGTTCCAATACTCTGCCTCTTGCCACCCTCATTGCACATAAAATCAACCTCCCACCATTGCCGTTGATTCCAATTCAGAACAATCTTGTAGGACAGAGTAGATTGCTCCCCCGATACTTGTCTTTATGGGAACTGACAGTCCCATTTTCTCCTGCACAGTGGCTGGTGGGTTTGAACCATTGACCTTGCAGTTACTTACTTGCCCAATGCTTAACCCACTATGCTACTTGTCATTGTTGTTAAGGTCGTTGAGTCGGTTCCGACCTATAGTGACCCTGTATAGGATTTCCGAGAAGTGGCTGGTGAACTTGAACTGCCGATCTGGTGGTTCAAATGGATCTTTCAGTCCAGTGCATTCATCCACACTAGAACTCCTCAATTCCACATAGGAAATAGGGAACTGGCTTACTCTTTAACAAGGCTCCAATGGACACCCAGAGAAATAAAAGGGTGCATTCCTAATTTATCTAATGTCACAGCTGTGAGAAGTGGCTCTTTGACAGCCAGAGACCCAGACTTAGTCTCATAGACCTTGACAATCTTCAGGCACGAGGGAGATCTCAAGGATCTGCCATTCCTGAGAATCCCAGCACAGTGGCTCCAGAGAGGGCAGCTTCCTTCTTTCCTGCAATTCCAGGCCAGCCTCATTGCTTGCTCCAGGTTTGCTCTCCACGTCACATGGCAGATGGTGGAATGTCTGTTCTCCCGCACCTGAAGCGTGTGATGGCCTGGCTAGGGAACCCTAGCAATCCAGAGCATCAGGAAACAGCAGTTGGTGGGCCGTCACCAAGACCAGGCCTATAAAAGGCCTGGATAAAAGAGAAGACTTGGTCTCCTTTCTCTCCTTCCACAGTTCATTCCTAGCATCTGAAGCTCCTGTGAGCAAATACCTAGGTGAAAGTCACGAACATTTCCCAATATGGTAGCCTGGATCCAACTTTAAGGGACCCACCCCACCCCATTTCTTTCCTAGTAAGGGTACAGTTCAGCAGATTAGTATTATTGGACCAAACAGCTGACATCTCAGTCTAATGTCTCTGCATCTGGTGACTTTAGTCTAGAGAACTGCCCTGAGAACATGGTTCCTGCAGGGCTCAAGGTCTTCCACAGTGGCCCCTTCTCCAGTTACCGTCTGCTTCATTGACAAGCTCCTGCCTTCATCCTGAAAGGTAGAGGCTCATTGCAACCTTCCCAAAATAGTTTTTTTAAATTAAAAAAAGTTAAATCCATTCTTCTATATAGCTGTTGTTGTTTCTAGGTGCCGTTGAGTTGTTACTGACTCAGAGCGACCCTGTGCACAACATAATGAAGCACTGCCTGTTCCCGAGCCACCCTCACAATTGTTGTTACATTTTAGGCCATCACTACTGCCACTGTGGTAATCCATCTTGTGGGGGTCTTCCTCTTTTTCTCCAACCCTCCAAATTCACCAAAATTGATATCCTTCTCCAGTGACTGGTCCCTCCTGATAATATGGCCGAAGTATGAGAGATGAAGTTTGGCCATCCTGGCTTCCAAGGAGCACTCTGGCTGTACTTCTTCCAACACAGATTTGTTTGTTTGTTTGGCAGCCCATGGTACCTTCAGTATTCTCCTCCAACACTGTAGCCACCAAGTCGATTCCAACTCATAATGACCCTATGTACAACCCAGCAAAACGCTATTGGATCCTACACCATCTTTAATGTTATTGATGCATTTGAGCCCATAATTACAGCTACTGTGTTCTTCCTTGTTGTTGTTAGGTGCCATCGAGTCAGTACTGACTCATAGCGACCCTATGCACAACAGAATGGAACACTGCCCGGTCCTGGGCCAACCTCACAATTGTT
>NW_006408614.1:1216146-1222730 GCF_000296735.1 Chrysochloris asiatica | reverse complement strand
GTCTTCCTTATTTATTGTGCAGCTTTCGTATGCATATGAGGTTATTGAAAATACCATGGCTTGGGTCAGGCTTGGGTCAGGTGTTCCTCCTTAGGGACCCTCATTATACAAATAGATCTTAAAAGTATGCATGCACTGATTTCACAGACATAGCTATTATATACACATATAAATGAGTTACTTTGCAGTTGACTCTCACTCATGATGACCCTATATGCATCAGAGGGAAACTGAACTCCATAGGGGGTTTCAGTGGCTGACAGTTTGGAAGTAGACTACCAAGTCTGTTTTCCAAGGTGCTTCTGGGTAGACTAGAACCTCCAACCTTTCAGTTAGCAGCTGAGAACATTAACCATTTGCACCATCCAGGGACTCCATATACTAAGGGAGCATGAAGAAGAATTGATGCATTTGAATTATAGTGTTGGTGAAGAATATTGACTATACCACGAACCACCAGTAGAAAAATGAGCAAACCTATCTTGGAAGAAGTACAGCCAGAATGTCCCTTTGAAGTAAGAATGGAGAAACTTCAATTACTTGGGACATCTTATCGAGAGGAATCAGTTCCTGAAGAAGGACATCATTCTTGGTAAAGTGGAGGGTCAGTGAAAAAGAGGAAGACCCCCAACAAGATGGATTGAGACAATGGGCTGAAACATACCAATTGTAAGGATGGCACTGCACCGGGTTGTGTTTTGTTCTGCTGTATGTAAGGTTGCTATGAACAACAGTATATATGTATAAACATATTTATTGTAGGTGCTTCCTACTAATCCCTTTCAAGAGTCATAATCTGTTTGTTTCCCGATAGTTTCTCATTCTTTGTAAATATTTATGATGTTATCTTTATAACTTCCTCAGAGGACAAACAAAAATAGCTGAGAGACTATGCGTGATGTCTTATTTTTATAAAAACTTTTTAAAGACCTATGAAAAAGGAAACAGTGCTAGGAAGCCTACTTGAACCATTTTTAGCAGAATTTCTCAAAATACCCATCTCTTTAAAAGGGCGAGAAGCTAATCCTAGGATGTCAAATAACACTCTGAATAAATCTGTGATAACACAACAGCAGAGCGTACAAAGAGTTCTAAATTGAGAACATTGAAAATGTTGAGAAAGTGGTTAGTTTATTGTCAACAAGAATGAACATGTTCTTCAGAGGCCATGGATTAATGACCTTATGCTAGCTACCAAGTCAGCCTGGTGACTGTGAATTGATGGGTTCTGCTTCTTCTCCAGTTTGTGTATTTATTTTTAATGGCAATGTACTGGTAAGAATGAGTATCACATTATGTACATAGATGTGCATCACACGGAAGAGTCTGATATGGTGGGAGGAAGAGACTGTTCGAAAAACATGTTGTTGTTGGTAGGTGCTATCAAGTCAGTGCTGACTCATACCGATCCTATGCACAGCAGAATGAAACACTGCCCAGTACTGGGCCAGTCTCACAATTGTTGCTTTGCCTGAACCCATTGCTGCTACCACTGTGCCAGTCCATCTTGTTGGGGTCTTCCTCTTTTTCTCTGACCCTTCACTTTACCAAATACAGGGACTGGACCTCTTCAACACAGATTGGTTTGTTCTCCTGGCAGTCCTTGGTACTGTTAACATTCTTCTCCAATACCATAGCTCAAATGCATCAATTCTTCCTTATTCACTGTCCAGCTTTTGCATGCATATGAGGTTATTGAAAATACCATGGCTTGGGTCAGGTGCACCTTAGTCTTCAAACTGACATCTTTGCTCCTGAACACTTTAAAAAGATCTTGTGCAGCAGATTTGCCTAATGCAATCTACTGTTTGATTTCTTGACTGCTGCTTCCATGAGTGTTGATGACTGTTCTGAGTAAAATGAAGTCTTAGACAATTTCAGTATTTTCTCCACTTATATGGATTTTAGTTATTGGTCCAGTGATGAGCAGTTTTGTTTTCTTTACATTGAGGTGCAACCCATACTGAAGGCTGTGATCTTTGATCTTCATCAGTAAGTATTTAAGTCCTCTTTGATTTCAATGGAAAAACATAGAGACTATGATCCCAGAGCCATTTTGGGGTTGTGTTTTCTAGGTTGCTGCATTTTTCTAACCTGCCTTAAACCTGTTGGGACGGGTGATTCCTGAATTATAATGAACAATGAATAAGAAATTTGGTTGCAGAATACCTAAAATATGTCTGACTATCTCTGGTAGCGTAGTGGTTACGACTCGGGCTGCGAACCTTAAGGTCAGCGGTTTGAAACTACCAGCCGCTCCGCGGGAGAAAGATAAGGCTTTCTACTCCCGTAAAGATTTACACCCTCGGAAACCCTGTACAGGGTCGCTATGGGTCGGAACCGACTCGACGGCACTTAACAACAACAACAACATCGACATATATAAGGAGCTCTGGTAGCATAGTGGTTACGAATCGGGCTGCGAACCTTAACGTCAGCAGTTCGAAACTACCATCCGCTCTGTGGGAGAAAGATAAGGCTTTCTGCTCCCGTAAAGATTTACAGCCTCGGAAATCCTGTTCAGGGTCGCTATGGGTTGCTCTGACTCAGCACTTAACAATAACAACATAGACATATATGCATAAGGCATTTGTACACAAGGTTTAATATTTTGTCACATTTGTATCATATGTTATTATTAACTAAATATAATGTTACATAGACAGTCAAAACTCCCTTCCACTTTCCTTTCTCTCTCTGGTGATTGTCTTCTCTTATGGTTGGTGTGTTTCTTCCCATGTATCTTTGTGTGTATTGTGTAGAATAATGCCAGGAAAAGGAGCATGTTGCAGCAAGAATTTCTTATATATTATGAATACAAATCATTTGTCAGTTTTATGCATTGTAAATCTCATTGCCATGTCTTTGGCTTGTTTATTAATGTTGTTTTGAGTGCCTTTTTAGGTACAATTTTGACCATGAATAAAGTTAAATATTTTTTTGTGTTCATTTAAGAAAACTCAGACCCTGGGATTATGAAGTAGCCTCCCATGCTTTCCTTTTAAAGTTTTCTGTTTAACATTTAGCTCTTTATAATTTATTTTTGAATACAATGTGAGGTAGGGATCCACATTTATAGTTTTCCATATGGATAGCAAATTGCCTTGAAGTCTTGATTGATTTCAGTACCATCTTGGTCATAAAAATCTTTTGTCGTAAAAATAACTTAGGATGAGGGCTGTCGATCTACTCCTGAAAGGTCAGAGCCACTGAACGCCCTGTAGAGCACAGCTCTCCTTCAACACAGATCTCAGTGCCATGCATCAGAAATGACTCCATGGCAACTGGTTGATTGGTTTTGGAACCAAGGGCTGTTCTTGACATAAAGGTTATTCAACGATCGGTAAGACACTTCAATGGTATTACAATCAATTGTCAACTATTGATGGGTCCAGTTGTATCAGATGGTTAAGACCACAGAGTTAAAACTGACACTGGGAGGTGGGAATTGTTGATCAGTGAAGATAATCCTTCAAAACATAGTTTGTATACCCTGCATCAACATGTGTGATCCCTACCTCACACTACATACAAAAAATAAATTGTAAATGGTTTAAAGAGCTAAATGTTTAAATATAAAACTTGTAGAGGGAAGAATGGGGGGTTACTTTATTGATCTGGGGTTTAAATATAAAACTTGTAGAGGGAAGAATGGGGGGCTACTTTATTGATCTGGGATTACTTGAACAAGACACACACAAATATACAGAGAGAAACGATTACTCACTGTAACTTTATTCAAGTTCAAAATTGCATCGACTGGATGACTGTTTGTGAGAGGACTGAGAGGAGCATGGGAGGGGTCTTGGGGGATTTCCAGTGCTTGTAACTCTCCATGTCACCAGGGTGAGGAAAAGTTGGGAGATTCAGTGAGGTGACTTCTTGGGAGGGGATGGGAGAAATCAAAGCTGAAGATGCAAGTTTATGGATAGATTTTGGAGACAACAACAAAGAGATCTAACATGTTGACCTTGGCGGGGTTTCCTCAATGTTTGAGAAGACTGGTCTGTCTCATGGGATGAGGTCCGAATGGACAGTACCCATGAGCTTTCTTCCTTTGTTCTGTTTCATTTTGTTGTACATAGTAACTTGAACTCTGCCTACATTAATCCTATAATTCTGTAGGAAGACTGCAGGTAAACCTTTATTTTGAGTTGCCTATTGTCATTTTCTCTTTAGGTTTTGTGAATGATTCTGTGACTAAAAGTATCGTGGCTCTGCGCTTAACACTGGTGGTGAAGCCCAGTACCTGTGCACCCATGGGAAACCATGCAAATGATGTGGAGTGTTCCGGAAAAGGAAAATGCACCACGAAGCCCTCAGAGGTAAGGGGACATACAACAGATATATATATGCATAGAGTGTATGGCACTGGACTGCCAACTGCAAGATTGGTTGTTAAAACTCACTGGCTGCTCATCCAAAGCACTTTACCGGGGCCCCATGAGTCAGATACAGCTTGACAGCACTTACCAACAACAACATACATGCATGGACACACAGACATTACATATGATTGACCCTAGAACAACACGCAGTCTCCTACGGGTGCTGACCTCCCTCAACGTTGAAAATCTGAGTGTAGTTTATAGTAGTCACTTGAACAACATGGGTTTGAAGTGCATGGGCCCCTTGCAGGCTGGTCTTTTTTTTTTTTCTGGTTGCTGTGTGATATGAGTCATTGGCTCTCCAGTAACTGCTCAAGCAGAGGTGACCAGCTCCTTTTTAAGTGGATACTCCCAGTGAGCTCGCTCGCACTAATAGCCACAGGACACAAAAATCCATATGTAAGCAGGCCCATGCAATTCAAACCCGGTTGGTCAAGGGTCAATCATATGAGGGGGCTTCAGAAAGTTTGTGGGAAAATGCCATTATCTTTTCATTCCATTTTTTCCATGAACTTTTTGAGGTCATAATTGACTTGATGGCAATTGGTTGTTTTTTGTTTGCTTGTTTTTAACGTGTGTGTGTGTGTGTGTGTGTGTGTGTGCCTGTGTATGTATTTTTTGGGGCACCAAGGCCCAAAGGGGAAAGAACTTGGTGCATTTGCTGAAAAAGTCCAAAGACTTTCTGGTTTCAATTATATATGAGGATTCAAAAGTTTGTGGCAAATTTCCATCATCTTTTAATTTCATTTTGCTGTGAACATTTTGAATCCCTTTTGCATATGTTGGTGTTGTTGGGTGTCATCGAGCCTATTTTGTTGCATTGTAGGCCTCATTTTTCTCACTCAGAGCGGCTGGTGTAGTGGGACTATTGTGGTTAGTAACCCGTGTAACCCACTGTGCCACCAGCACTCCTTTCAGTCATTGTGGGTGTGTTAAGTGCCGTTGAGTCGGTTCTGATTTATAGCAACCCTGTATATGATTTCCAAGGAGTGACTGGTGGGTTTGAACCACTGGTCTTGAGGTTCAAACCAACATTGTGGTTGAGTACTTATTCTGTCATGCCACACTAGGACTGCTTTCAGTCAGTAGTTATGGGCAAAACCATTTGCACTACCTGGAGGCTTCCTCAATGACAACTGATGATTTTAAAGGTAATCCAGGTAAGTTTTCTTGGGTGACACCGCCTAGTGTTGATGAAAATAAATTCTGTAATAATGATGTCACTTTGACACATGAAAAGAATGCACTCTACTGACAAAAAGAGCTTTGTAAGAAGCTTTCAAAGAATGCGCCGTGCCATCATGGAAGACCTGTGACTTTCCACTCTTAGTTGTAATACCCAGATGTTTATACCATTTCCTGTAAAAGTAGCCTCTTCAGTCAGAAAATTGAGAAGATGGTGGAAACAGTAATTCCTGCTAATTTTTTTTTTTTTTTTGATAGAAACACCGATGTAAATTAAAGTCAAATGAAACTCCAGCTCTGGTGAGTAGGGTAAAGCCTGGAAGTGAAGGAAAAGATTTCTTGTACATGACCCAAACTGCCCTTCATGTTCCTTTTCCCCATGTCCCTGCCAATTTGGACCAGCCTGTTCTCTTTCCCAAGGGGGTACCCCATGTATCAATGCATTCTGTAGGGAAAGAAGTGGAAGGTGCTCTGGATTCTCCACGACCATCGAAGCTGGTTGTTGTTATGTTGTTAGGTGCCGTTGAGTCGGTTCTGACTATAGCCTTGTTGTCCTTTTTATGGGAGCTGATCATATAGAGACACTGAGTAGGTTCAGACTGCCAGCCTCTGCTTAGGGCATGAGGCAAAGGTCTTGTTTCAGTCTTTTACATATCACTTTCCAGTTCTACCAGCACCATTTGTTAAAGAGACTGTCTTCTTCCCATGTAACATACCTAGGCACTTCGTTGAATATCATTTGGCTGTATGTGGTTGGGTTAATTTCTGGATTCTCGATTTTGTTCCATTGATCAATGTATCTTTCATTGTACCTGTACCAGGCTGTTTTGACCACTGTAGCCATGTAGTTAATTTTGAAATTGGGGCGTGAGAGACCTCCAACCTTGTTCTTCTTCTTAAGCAGTGCTTTACTTACCCTGGGTCTCTTTCCTTTCCATATAAAGTTAGTAATTGTCTTTTCCATCTCTTTGAAGAATGCTGTTGGAATCTGGATTGGGAATTGCATTGTAT
>NW_006408614.1:1206858-1215196 GCF_000296735.1 Chrysochloris asiatica | reverse complement strand
TACTTCTCAATGTTGTCCATAGCTTCTCATGATCCACACAATCGAAAGACTTTGCATAGTCAATAAAGCACAGGTAAACATCTTTCTGATATTCTCTGCTTTCAGCCAAGATCCACCAGAAATCAGCAATGATATCCCTCATTCCACAACCTCTTCTGAATCTACCTTGAACCTCCAAAAGTTCTCTGTCAATGTATGATTGTAGCCATTTCTGTATTACCTTTAGCAAAACTTTACTCGAATGGGATATCAAAGAGATTGTCCATTGATTTCCACATTCCATTGTGTCACCTCTCTTTGGAATGGGCACAAATATGGATCTCTTCCAATCAGTCGGCTAGATAGTTGTCTTCCAGATTTCTTGGCAGAGATGAATTAGTACCTCCTGTGCGGCCTTACTTGCTTGAAATATTTCAATTTTCCCAGATTCATACTTCGTACATTCCATGTTCCAAATTTTAATGGGTGTTTACAGCTGTTTCTCTTCCTTTTGAGTTGTGTCCCATCAGCAAATGAAGGTCATTAATCATGTAGGGCATCGGTGTGGTCATTGACACATCTTATTTTTAGAGTCCCAGTATTTTGACAGAAGATTGGGAATAAACAAAGTACATGAACAGAGGAAGCACCCATGGCAGCTAATAGCAAACCGTCTACATATATCAGAGGAATGAGGCCCTGTCTGTGTCTATAGAAAACTTTCTACAACTGCAACTTTTCTCTGCTTACCTTCTGTCTCCATACAGCAATTCAGTAAGTGCTTCCTAACTTCACTAGTACATTTTTTCATTCTTTTTCTACTCATTCCTTTTCTTTTTCATTTCTTCATGTGCTTTATTTTATTTTCTCTTGATGCTTTTTCTTTGTCATTTTTTAGTCTCAGTTTGACTTAATGCATTCAAAGGCTGGGAAGCAAACTAAACATGGATGCCAGTGTAAGATGTAGTTATGTTTAATGGAAACTGAAAAATTGAAAGAATGAGTTATATGCGGGGGCTTTAGAAATGTGTAGAAAAATGGAGTAGAAAGACATTGGGGTTTTTCCATGACCTTTTTGGAGTCTCCTTGGATGCCATGAAGCACCACTTGGAAGTTATGATCAGTCAGTCCTTTGAGGATATTTCGGAGGGGCCCAGAATGGGAAAAGATCCCTTGAGAAGAAGAATGGCAAGGGTCTTGGTTAGTTTGGATTGAAGGAGGTTAAGGGTTAGAGCCTGTACCACAGCTGAAGGGTACACAGTCTGTGGAAATCGGCAGTAGAATCCAATCAGTTTTTCTTGAATTTGTTTTTATTGCTTTATCAGGCAAAACTCGCTCCTTTATTGTCAGAGTTTCTCCATATAAGGCAGATTCAAATTTTTTTTTTTTTTTTGAAGGGGAGGGAAGATATTATATTGTAATATCTAAAATCAGGAGTTAGCCACCTAATTCAACTTATACCTGAAGAGCTTTTTGGGTCTGGCATGGTAGGATAAGCACTGGACTACAATGTTGGCTTGAACCAGAAGGTTGGTGGTTCAAACCCACCAGCCTTGGAAACCCTATACAGGGTTGCTGGGAGTCGGAACAGATTCAAAGACACTTAACAACAACAACAACAAAATATATAACAATGTAAGAAATAACTCTTCCAAGGAAGATTAATATATTGTTATGCTTCCATTTTCTGCCTTAGGAGCAATTCCTATTTAAATGCATTCCACAGCATTTAGGTAGCTTCCAATTCAAAGGATAGTGGTTACGAGTCGGGCTGCCAACCTCAAGGTCAGCAGTTCAAAACTACCAGCGGTTCCGCGGGAGAAAGATTAGGAGTTCTGCTCCTGTAAAGATTTACAGGCTCAGAAACCCTGTGCAGGGTCACTATGAGTCGGAACTGACTCCATAGTACTTAACAACAACAATAAGACTTAAAGTCCTTGGCAGCATGGTCATTTTCCTCACATCCCTTAGGGAATGGCCAACCTGAGACCATAGGGAATTAAGTGAAACACTTTGACGGAGGGCTAGGATTGAATTGTAATATTTTTATAGTGCTTCTAAAGGGAGTTTCGGATTAGTTTTGTTACAGTCAGTCAGAGTCTTATGCAGACCTCATTATTTTTGTCTCCTGATTGGAGAGAGAATGGAGCCACTGGGTGGTCCAAGTGGGTTTAGCGCTTGACAGCCAGCTGAAAGGTTAGCCTTTCGATCCCAGTCAATGATGCCTTGGAACACAGACCTGGCTTTCTGCCTCTGGAAGGTCACAGTCTTGAAATCCCTACGGAGCAGTTCTACTGTGCACAGGTGGGATCCTTTGAGTCAGAATCAACAGGACGGTAACTCAAAATAGAAATAGCTACAATAATATCCATCGTGGTCCAAGTGATGTCAGAGCAGGCTTTGGAATTTGTTCAGAACCACTCTGATTGGAGCTCTGGTAGCGTAGTGATTGAGTTGGGCTGCTAACCTCAAGGTCAACAGTTTGAAACTACCAGCCGTTCTGCATGAGAAAGATGAGGCTTTCTGCTCCTGTGAAGGTTTACTGCCCCAGAAACCCTATGCGTCGGAACTGACTCCATGGCACACCGCTACTATTATGATTGGAGGCAGATGGCCCACTAAACAAGGTAAGCACAGACTGACTGGTACTTACTTACTATTCTGTAGGAAATAATTTCACGGCGGGGGGTAGTTCACCACAGTTTCCTTACCATGTGAAATCATTCCCTAAAGATTAGTAAGTAAACATAAGTAAGCCCATGCTTACCTTGCTTACTGAATTCAGGAATTATAGAAGTGAAAAGCATTGATTTTGCTGGAATGTGCTGTGGATTTGGGAGAGAGACAGATGCCAGCCAGACCTAGAAGCGGAATCTTTGGTGCTGTGAAAAATGAAATTGTTTAGTACAGATTAGTAAGTAAGCACAAGTCAGCTCATGTTTACCATGTTTATTGGGATTTGCAGTCTGGGTGTGGCACTGCAGGATAATGCACTGGACCGCATGGTCAGTTTGAGCCACAGGGTCGGCAGTTCAAACCCACTAGCCGCTCCTTGGAAACCCTATATAGGGTCGCTATGAGTTAGAACCACCTCGACAGCAGTTAATAACCACAACGACAATTGGGTAATCTGACAGTGACTCTGATGAGTAGGAGGCATTGTGGTCACATCGATAACAAGGGATTTGGAAGCTGTTTTAAGTGCTGTCGAGTCAGTCCATCTCAGTTAGCGTCTTCCTCTTGTTTTGTTGATCCTCTACTTTAGCCAGCATGAAGCCCTTCTCCAGGGACTGGTCCCTCCTGACAACATGTCCAAAGTACATGAGATGAAGTCTCACCATTCTCTCTTCTATGTAGCATTCTGCTGTACTTCTTCCAAGACAGAAATGACACCTCTGATTTCCCTTGACTTTAGTATCTCTCCCTGATGATGGGATAGCAAAATTGCCCAAGTCCTAGGTCCAAGGCATGTGGAAAGTCTTGAGCTAGCACAGATCCAGGTAGGTGCGAGAAAAAATATGAATGGGATTTGAGATGAGATTATATCCAAGGAAGCATTTTGTAAATTGCATAGTTCTTTATAAATAAAACGTGGCACTTACGAATCCTGGTGTGGTGCTATCAAATAAGTACTGGACCACAAGGTCAGTTTGAACCATGAGGTCGGTGGTTCAAACTCACCAGGCATTCCTCAGAAACCCTATACAATGTTGCTATGAGAAAACCAACTCGACGCCTCTTAGCAAAAATATGATATCTAAGCCAGTACAGAAGACACCTGCTATCTCCATCAAACAGCCACTTCCTATGGCTGTCCTTGAACTTGGCATTGCTGCCTGTCATCCCTAGAAGTCACTGCCTCCTAGCATCCTTGTTCGCCCATGCAGGAATGCTTTCGTGGCTTTCACTGACTCTAGTGACAAACCCTCAGGGCTAGACTCATATTTCATTTCCTTCTCACTTCTGATTTTAAAGGAAACTTGTGGGGAGAAAGTTGAGACTTGGATTTCTGCATTCCAGTTATTGCAGACCTGAGCAATGACAAGGGTGGGGGCCGCTGGCTACAGCAGTGTGCTATTTGAACTTTGGTGTCTCACTCATTGTTGGTTGTTCTGCTCAGATAAATGTGCTTTCTGTTTTGCAGGTAAAAAAAAAAAAATCTAAAATTGCCCAGAAATGTCAACAGTAGCCAGAAACACTCAAGAATATATCACTGCTACCCCAAGAGCAACCTGATAAAAGATCTTTCCCCAAAAATGAACAAAGCCATAGTTACCAACTAGTCATTGGAGTCCTGGTGTGGCTCTGAAAGATAAGCACTGGACTGCAAGGTTGATTTGAGACACAAGGTGGGCAATGCAAACTCACTAGCTGCTCCTCAGAAACTCTATATAGGGCCATTATGAGTTGGATCTGACTTGATGACACTTAACAACTAAACAATGGTACCAAACCACAACAAACCCCACACCAGTTGTGTTGAGCTGAGTCTACCATGTGCTCCACAGAAGTTTCAGTGGCTAATTTCGCAGAAGTAGATTTCCAGACCTTTCTGCCCACATACTCCTGGCGGATTTGAACCTATAACCTATAGGTTATCAGCCAAACTCATTAATCACTTACGCTACTCAGAGATTCCTAGCAATGGTGTTGTTAAGTGCCATTGAGTCGGTTCCAATTTATGGCAACCCTGTGTAGGGTTTCTGAGGAGCAGCTGGTGGATTTGAACTGCCAACCTTGCGGTTAGCAGTCCAGTGCTGATCCGACAGCGCCACACTAGGACTCCAGCAACAGTCGTAGGAGATCGTTTCAATTTATTGAGTTTTCTCATGAGGATCTTTGCCTCTGAACTAAAATTCCTTTTTAAAGCGAAAGCTTTTTGAAAATAAAACGAACTCAACATTGATACAACCCAGTTGCCCATGCCGTTGGACAGATGGCATTAAGCTGTGGGTGTCTATGTGCTATTAGATTCAAGGATATCTAGGGAGGTCCCTGCATCCCAAATTTCCCAACCTGGTGAGATACCTGGGGTCCTGCTATTTGAATTTAATTCCTATGTAATAAAAGCGTGATTTTCTATTTAAATGCAAATACCCCTTAAAGAAAACCATGGACACATTCAGGTGTTCTATATCATTAAAAGTGGGCTAGCTTCCTTTAGTTAAGGGCTGCTTTCAGTAGGAGAAAGAAGAGCAGGTAATTCTAGAACACAGCTGTGATCTGGAGATGTGGGGGTATGAGAAGAGGGGCCTGGGTTTGGGGAGGGGAGGACAATCCTGCCAGCGCATCTGAGACTTACGGCTAATTTTATTTTTCGCTAATTCAGAAGAGAGGAGGAGGATCTTTGAGCCATTTTCAGAGTCATGCTATGTCATATCAAGCTGCTTTTATTCCTTATTGAGTGCCATCCTGTCGGTTCCCACTCATAATGACCTTGTATAGGGTTTCTGGGGAGCAACTGGTGAATTTGAACTGCCGAACTTACGGTTCAAACCAAGCTTGCAGTCCAGTGCATTAGCCCACAGCGCCAAAGTAATTTAAGGCATCTAGGTGCCTAAGGAGTCCCAAAAACCCTGGGAGATGCTTTCTTTGGAGGTCAAGGTGACATAGAGCCTCATTCCATAGCAAAAGCCCATTTATGCAACCTTCAAGAAGACGGGGATTTGAACTAGCTCATAGAGTCTTTTCATTTTCCTTTCCAACATGACCCTCTAAAAACTCAAATTAGAAAGAAGAATTTAGGGTCAACCTCCATAATACCCTATATGACAGACTATCCACAAGGCTTATCAACGTTTAGAAGAATCTGTTTACCTGAATGAGAAAGAAAACTTGATTTTTTTCCTCCTAACCCCCACGTGCAACCAGAGTGCTCCTTGGAGGCCAAGATGGCTAGGCTTCGTCTCTCATACTTTGGACACATTGTCCGGAGAGAACAGTCGCTGAAGGATGTCATGCTGGGTAAGGTGGAGGGTCAGAGAAAAAGAGGAAGACCCCCAATGAGATGGATCAACCAGGTGACATCATTGATGGTGTCAAGTGTGGCAGCGGTAGTGAGGTTGGCCCAGGATCGGACATGGTTTCGTTCTGCTGTGCATGGGGTCGTTATGAGTCAGTTCCGACTCGATGGCACCTGACAACAACCCCCATGTGCATCTGTGCTCATGCAAGGCTTCTCCACACCTCAGCCTGTGCCTTGGAAGTTGCCAACATTACCACCAGATGGAGATAGGGAGGCCCTAGGGAATTCCACATGCATTTCCTTGTCTCCCAGTGTTCTAATCTAAGAGCCACATATGAGCTAGACGTAACAGGAAGCATCATAAAGGTCAAACTATGCTAACATGAATCAAGAGATTTTAGAGAGATGGTATGAACAGTGTTGCATTGCTACTTTCCTCAGAGCCAACATTTGTGCTCAGATTTTCAAAGAACTCAGAAATGGAGGATTAAATTTCCAAAAGAAAGAATGAACATGCTTCATGTGAATGTTATAGTTATAAACAGTGCGGAAGCAAGCAGGACTCATGTTGCATCTGAGTTTACCTGATACTTTTACCACCCCTGAGGTAGATATTTTGATAGGGGTCCTCTGGAAATGACTAGGAGGATTCTTTTATAATCATTTAAGAGAAACACATTTATTAGCTATAACCTGCCTCCTGTTTAGTACTGAAATGATGAACACAACAAGCTTTTGATGAAATATGCTTTCATGTAAATAAATAAGACTTTCTTACCTGTGCTGGTGTTATTTCAGTTTACATGGGTACAGATGCAATAAAGAAATGCATTGATCAAATCAGGCATTCTCTAGGAATAACATTTTTTACAAAATAATGAAAAGATAGTTTATAGTAAATTTTCACAATGTATAATGAAAACAAATGTCTTAGAATTTAGGCTATGATGTTAGTATTGTAGAGTTGAGTGTACATAGACATGCTAAAGCAAATAGAGGAAATGAGGAAATTAAAGAGCCGAAGATAAAATTTCAAAGAGCAGCTCCAGAAGACGATGTCAAATGTTATAATGACATGTGCAAAGACCTGGAGTTAGAAAACCAAAGGCAGAGCACGCTCAGTGTTTCTCCATTGGAATGAGCTGAAGAATAAATCCAAACCCCAGCTTGAAATACTAAAGGATCCTATGGGCACGATACTGAATGATGCAAAAAGTATCAAAAGAAGATGGAAGGACTACACAGAGTCACTGCACCAATAAGAAAAGGTCAATGTGCAACCATTTCAAGAGGTAGCATATGATCAAGAACCAGTGACACTGTAGCAAAAAGTCCAAGGTGCACTGAAGTCATTGGCAAAGAACGAGGCTCCAGAACTTCATGGAATACAAATGAAAACCTTTCAACAAACTGCTAACACTGGAGGCACTCACTCCTCTATGCCAAGGAATTTGGAAGACAGCTAGTTGGCCAACTGATTGGAAGAGATCCATATTTGTACCCATTGCAAACAGAGGTGACCCAAAAGAATGCCGAAATCATCAGGCTAGAACATTACATTGACAGAGAACTGCCAGAGGTTCAAATCGGTTTCACTCAGGGACAAGTAATGAGGGCTATCATTACTGACATCAGATGGATCTTGGCTGAAAGCAGAGAGTACCAGAAAGATGTTTGTTTACCTGTGCTTTATTGATAATGCAAAGTCTTTTGATGCTGTGGATCATGACAAGTTATGGACAATATTTTGGAGACTGGATATTCTGGAACACTTAGGTGTGCTCATGGGGAACGTTTACATAGTTGTTAGAACAGAACAAGGTAAAAAATGCAGACACCCCTCACAGGTAGAGTTCTTCAGGCTTCTCTCCTTATCTCTGTGTCTTGAGTTTCAGATGATGACAAAGGTTTTGGGGATTCAGTGGTTCTGGTCCAAACAGACAAAACCTGCTTCTCAAGATTAACTTAAAGATAAAACCAACCAAACAACTATTGCCTTCACGTCAATGCTTGGTGACCCTATGTGTGTCAGACTACTCTGTAAGGTTTTCAATGGTTGAGTTTTCAGTAGCAGATTAAAAAAAAATTTTTTTTAAATCACCTCATATGTATGTGAAAGCTGGACAATGAATAAGGAAGACTGAAGAAGAATTGATACCTTTTAATTATGATGTTGCTGAAGAAATATTACATATATCATGGACTGTCAGAAGAATGAACAAATCTCTGTTAAGGAAGTACAGTTCAAATGCTCTTCAGAAGTGAAGATGGCTAGATTTCATCTGATATACATTGGACATGTCATCAGGAGGGACTAGTCCTTGGATAAGGAAATCATGTTTAAAAAAGTAGAGGGTTAATGAAAAAGAGAAAGACCCTCAATGAGATGGATTG
>NW_006408614.1:1180122-1200148 GCF_000296735.1 Chrysochloris asiatica | reverse complement strand
CTTGTCCATGGGCTTAGGTGTCCCCAGATCTCACCACACTTTGGACCAATCAGCCCTTCCTCTTCAATCTCTTGTTTCCAGGTCAATGGGAGTCAATGGATTGTGGTTGAACTCAACCTATTTCTTAATTGCTGCCTTTCCCCCTCTTCCACTCACCAGTAGACCAATGTGGTCACCAGCAAGCTTACATGCCTGCTTTTGTGTTCCCTTTGAGTTTCAGTCTTAGAGGGGAGTTTGTCTTAAGGGAACTTGATTGCTTGCCTTGATGGCTTTCTGTGAACAGCTTGCTTATTCTTGTAGTAACCAGTCATGCTGACATTTTTGTTTTGGGTTTTTCCTGATGATCTTTCTTTGAAGATATATCTTCTGTTGCTCTAGCTGTTCCAGGGTGGTCTGCTTGTCCTTGCTAGTGGAAATGTCCCACCTCATAAGGTTCTGAATGGGACTGAGGATTCCACCTAAGGTCCTATACTTTGCAAAAAAATTAGAATGTCCACATCTTTATCACTGCGGTTCTATCAGGCATCCCTGGCTGCTCTGATCTTTCCCTGACTTGTTCTCACCCAAGATGGCAGCTCTGGGAGCAGCTGAGTGTCTTGAATTAGAAATCACTGTATTTCTTGCTTCTGCTACAAATTCCCCTAGCTGTAAGTCTTCCAACCTTCTAAATATTCCTTTATATGTCGTTCAGAGTTCTGGCACCATCCTTTGACCCTGCTTGGTCTGGTATTCTGTGTTGTTGCTGATGGAGCTCCTCACTGTACTTCTACCCAATCTGCTAGCTTGTTTGTTCTCTTACCATTTCCTTTTGTTATGGTAAAGGAAGTAAGTAGTAGCCTGAAATGGAATTTTAAAGTATGAAAGTAGAATGTTCTGTTGTTTACTTGTGGGTTCAGGTTATTATTATTACTACTTCAGGGTGTTTTACTAAGAGATGGGATTTTAGTGATCTTTGGTTTTGTGAAAGTCATACTTAATTTATGTTAATGGATTAGAATGTCGCAGCAAAGAAAAACAAGGATGTTAGTGATAGAAAGACCAAGAGTGATGACTTAGAGACCTTAAGTTGCTGGGAACACATGAATAGTCAGGATATGGTTGGAAAACAAATTTTTATTTGCCATGACTCCGTTCTACTGAGCCAGCCATCTGACTTTAGGAAGAAAGACCCTTAAAACATTCATTAATAGGCATTGCCCTTCTTATCCCCTGGGTCATAAAATCCTTTGGAAGACAAGAGCAGGATTTAAGCTGGAAGAATGAATGCCATGAATTCATGAAAGTCAAGTCTTGGGTGTCATGTTTCAGGCATGTGTTTGTTTCTACATTAACTTCATCTTAAATAAGCTACTACATTTGTGATTGATGGACCCAACCAAAAGAGCAACAGTGTATTTAAGACTAGAGGGAAAGTAAAATTCTTGGCTCTCAGCATTGGGAGTATATTGTTTAAGCTACATGTGTGGTGAATAACAGACTTGTCAGACCCAGCCAATGGACAAGAATAGAAAAAACGGTAACTCACAATGAGTGTTCTTTTGAGGTGGCTCATTGTTTTCCCAGCAGGAGGCAATAATTTGTCTATGTGTCTGGGTTCCAGGTATTCTTGTGTGGCCTGGGCTCAGTAAAAGACATTTATTGACTCTTTAATATAATCAATAGAATTTTCATATATTCCCTCAAATTTTTTGTCCAAATGGTCCTTTCTGCCTCTGTTATTGTTATGTGACACCTAACTGATTTTTTACTCATAGCGACCTCATGTGACAAAGTAGAATTGTCCCATAGGGTTTTTGTTGAGTATTGGCACTGTATTATAAGTATCAGACTGCTAGCCAAAAGGTTGGCAGTTCTAATCCACTGGCTGCTCCTTGGAAACACTATATAGAATTGCTATGAGTCAAAACCCAAAAGATGATTCTTAACAACAACAGTGACAACAGTCTTTATGGGAGCAAGTTGCCAGCTACTGGATGGGTTTGAGACACCAAACTTTTGGTTAGCAACCAAAATACTTAACCATAGTGCCTCTGTGGTTTTAGATGCGAAATCTGCTTTTAGTAAAAGGTTGAACTTTACCTATCTAAAAGAACATGCTAGATTAATCTTTTGACCATTATAGCTCACCAATGCTTAAGCAAATGAAAGCATGTGTTTTGGTTATTGTTTTTTTAATTTTAATTTAGGTTGTAGTGTTTGTCAGCTGCAATTTCAGTCTGGTTTCCATGGTCTAAGAGTTGGGATAATAGGTCTTTGGCTGGAGATGATCAGGACAAGGCTTCTGGGACTCCTGTCTCAACAGACTCAGGGTCAGTGCATTAGGGTCATGGGACCCTTCAAGCCAGAATGATGCCTGCATTGTTATAGGAGCTAATGGAGACCCGCTACTTTGCTTTTGAGATGTCTGTTCAGACATCATATAAGTTGTCAGTGAAAACGGTTGAAGAAAGCCCTGACTGGTGGAACCATCTTCACAGGACAATTGGAACTGGGACTCTTCCACGAAGCAGGAGTAAAGAGATTCTAGAATTTTCCAGTGTTAGGAAGTGGACTCTAGGTCTTGACCCCATTGTGTATGGAGAACTAGTTTGAAAGGCCTTCTGAAATTTTACCCAGAGCCTCTCAGAGCAGAAATTCCTCGCTCTCAGTCCAGCCCGGTGCTGGGTGTGCCCTAATTGTGATCAACCCTCTGGGGATGTTGAGAGGCAGCCAACCTTGCCTTGGCATAGGAACAGCTGAGCTGTCTCTTCAAGCTGACAGGGTTGCTCAGTTACGTGATTCATGCTGTCCACAAGAGAAGCATGTCAGTCTCTTAGAGCAAGCAGAACTTTTCCTGGCACGGAGACATGAAGTCCGTTTCTGGAGTGGGACTTCACATACAGGGGCCCCATAATGTGTACACAGTGTTCTCTACACGATCTCAGCATCTATGCACCAACAGAATCCACAGGGAGGAGCTGGACACAGGATACTGACGTGTGATTCTAGTGTCTCAGTGTTTTATCTTCCCCTTCCTGGGATTTAGCCAAACCCTTAAAACACACACACACACACACACACACACACACACACACACACTTTTTGTGGAATATTTCAAACATATATGAATATAAAAGTAGAGAAAGCAATTTGGCAAATCTTCCTGCTGGCATTACCTAATTTCAACAACGATCAACTCATTAGCCAGAATTTAGACCTTGCAGATATTGGCTATTTAACTATGAATAATCCAGATGTTGTTTGGGAGCAGGCTGGCCCAAGAAGGAAGAAATCAATATGCTCGGAGTAGTTTGAGTCATATCCTTTCCATTTTCAGAGGTGTAGGGGTCTATTAGTCACTTTTTGGCTTAGGTTTGTCCCCGTAGTCCTCATTTATGTTGTCATTGTTAATGTGAATGTGTGGTTGGAGAACACTTAAATAGCTGTGACACCATTTTCATAAAACTCAAGACACTTCTCAGAAATTGATTAGGAAGTAGAAGAGTTCTTTTTTCCTGAGTTGACTATCCGGCAAGTTTGCCTTTAAGCAGCCTTTTAAAGAGTTGGTTTAATTCAGTGAACACCCAGACATCTAATATAGATGGGTGAATAAAGTACTAATGCCAAGAACCTTCAATAGGGTTGAGGGTCTTCCAATCAAATCCTCCAAATCTTAGGAGTGATTAGACACTTTAAGTGTAAGAGATTTATACAGCCCTCAGGAAGGATATATATATTTTTTTTACTTTATTTTGACACATTATTTGAGTAAAGTGGGTATTCTTTTCAAGACTATAGGAAATTATAGTCAATAAGCTGAAAGGAGATAGTTAAAAGAGGCAGCCTGAAAACAAGGGAAGAGGAATTAGAACTAAAGAAACCAGGAGCAAGAGCTATAATCCTAGAGACGACCTACAGAGCAACTATTGATTTCTCCTGTCCAGAGGAAAGAAGAATGATGAAAATCGAAGCCACAAGGAAACAATTCATCCAGTCGATTAGTGGACCACATGTCCATCATCTCCACTATCCTGAGACCATAAGAACTAGATGGTGCCCAGCTACCATTACCAACTTCTCTGAAACAGATTACATCATCCAGGACCCTAGTTGTTGTTCTTATTAAGTACTGTCAAGTTGGTTCCAACTCTTAGTGACCCTGTATAAGGTTTCTGAGTAGTGGCTGGTGGGTTTCACATACTGACCTTGTGATTCAGTGCTTACCATACATCGCCACACCAGGACTCAAGGTTCTAAGTATAGTGGGAGAAAAATGTGAGATGAAACTCAAAATCATAAAAAAAAAAAAAGACCATATTTACTGGTTGGATAGAACCTGGTGGAATCTCCAAGACACTGAACCTTATTCTGATTCAGGTCCAGAGCTGTACTCACTTCCATGAGTCAATGTTCATCCAAACAATAGCCAGGTCTCTACAGGTAACAATAACACCAGTGAGGTAGGTATGCAAAACTCAAAATGAAGAGAAACAGCTGTAAACACACTTTGATAATTGGAACATGGAATAAACCAAGTATGAATCTAGGAAAATAAGAAATTGTCAAAAATGATATGGAACTCATAAACATTGATATCCTAGATATTAAGGCGCTGAAATGGACTGGTATTAGCCATTTTGAATCTGACAACCACATGGTTTACTATACCAGGAACAACAAATTGAAGAGGAATGGTGTCACATTCATCATCAAAAAGAACATATCAAGATCTATCTTGAAGTACAACGCTGTCTGTGATCGGTTAATATTCATATGCCTAAAAGGAAGACCAGTTAATACCATTTTATACACCAACCACTAAAGCCAGTGATGATGAAATTTATGCACCAACCACTAAAGCCAGTGATGATGAAATTGAATTCTACCAACTTCTTCAGTCTGAAATTGATCAAAATGCAATTAAGATGTATTGATCATTACTGGTGATCGGAATGCAAAAGTTGGAAACTAAGAGAAGGATCAGTAATTGGAAACATGACATTGGTGATAGAAATGATGCTGGAGATTGCATGATAGAATTTTGTAAGACTAATGCCTTGTTGATTGTAAATAACTTTTTAAAACAATGTAAATGGCAACTATACACATGGACCTCACCAGATGTAATACATAGAGATCAAATTGACTACATGTGTTGAAAGAGATAATAGAAAAGCTCTGTATCATCAGTCAAAACAAGGCCAGGGTAGACTGTGGAATGGACCATCAATTGCTCATAAGCAAATTCAGGCTGAAGCTGAAGAAAATTAAAATAAGCCCACATGGTCAGCAGTTCAAAACTACCAGTTGTTCCACAGGAGAAAGATGAGCTTTCTGCTCCTGTAAAGATTTATAGCCTTGGAAACCCTGTGCAGGGTCACTATGAGTCGGAACCAACTCCACGGCACATAACAACACCAACAACCACAAGACCCAAAATATGACCTTGAACATATCCCACTTGAATTAAGAGATCATTTGAAGAACAGATGTGATGTGTTAGACACCAAAGACCGAAGACCAGAAGAGTTGTAGGATAACATCAAGAACATCAGACAGGAAGAAAGCAAGAGATCATTAAGAAGACAAGAAAGAAGGAAAAGGCCAAAATGGATGTCAGAAAAGACTCTGAAAATTGTTCTCCAGAATAGATATGCTAAAGCAAATGGAATAAATGAGGAGGTAAGAGAGCTGAATAAAAAATTTCAAAGAACAGCTCGAGAAGGCAAAGTCAAATGTTACAACAAAATATTCAAAGACCTGGAATTAGAAAACCCAAAGGGAAGAACATACTCAACATTTTTCAAGCTGAAGACAAAATTCAAGCCTCAACTTGCAATATTGAAGGATTCTATGGGCAAAATTTCAAATAATGCAGAAAGCACCAAAAAAAGATGGAAGGAATATACAGAGTCACTGTACCAAAAGGAAGTGGTCGATGTCCAACCATTTCAAGAGGTAGCATATGATCAAGAGCCAATGACACTGAAACAAGATGTCCAAGGTGCACTTAAGGCATTGGAAAAGAACAAGGCACCAGGAATTGATGGAATACAAATTGAAAAATTTCAACATACTTATGAAGCAAGCACTGGAGGCCCTCACTCATTTATGCCAAGACATTTGAAAGACAGCTACCTGACTGGAAGAGATCCATATTTGTGCCCATTCCAAAGAGAAGGGGCCCAATTATATGCAGAAATCATTAGACAATATCATCAATGTTGCATGCAAGTAAAATTTTTCTAAAGATAATCCAAAATGGCTGCAACCATGTATTGGCAAAGAACTGTGAGAGGAAGTCAATTCAGATGAGGATGTGGAACGAGGGATGTCATTGCTGATGTCCAATGGAACTTGGCTGAAAGCAGAGAACACCAGAAAGATGTTTACCCATGCTTTATTGACTGTGCAAAGGCTTTCCATTGTGTGGATCATGACAAACTGTGGACAACATTGCAGAGAATGAGCATTCTGGGACACTTAATTATGCTCATGAGGAACCTGTACATAGACCAAGAAGAAGTTGTTTGAACAAAACAAGGGAACACTGAATAGTTTAAAATTAGCAAAGGTGAGCACTCAGGTGGTCTTATTTCACTATAATTACTCAATCTGCTCTCCATCCTTATTCAATGTGTGAAGTTCTGTTGTGTTGCTGTGGGTTAATATGCTGGACTGCAAAGTTGATTTGAACTACAAGGTCGGCGGTTCAATCACACCAATCACTTCTTGGAAACCCTATATAGGGTTGCTGTGTGTTGGAACCAACTGGACAGCACTTAACAACAAACAACAACAATTCAGTCTGTATGCTGAACAAATAATTTGAGAAACTGAATTATAGGAAGAAAAACATGGCATCAAAATTGGAGGAAGATTCATTAACAACCTGCAATATGCAGATGCTATAGCCTTGCTTGCTGAAAGCAAAGAGGACTTAAAATACATACTGATGAAGATCAAAGACTACAGCCTTCTGTTGGGGTTGCACTTTAATGTAAAGAAAACAAAAATCTTTACCACTGCACCAATAAACAGCATCCATAAAAATGGAGAAAATATTGAAGTTGTCAAAGATTTCATATTGCTCGGACCAACCATCAACACTGATGGAAGCAGCAGTTAAGAAATCGAATGATATATTGCATTAGGGAAATCTGCTGTACAAGACCTCTTCAAGTGTTGAAGAGACAAGATAACAGTTTGAGGACCAAGGTATGCCTGACTCAAGCCATGGTATTTTCAATAACCTCATATGCATGTGAAAGTTGTACAGTGAATAAGGAAGACTGTAGAAGAATCGATGCATTTGAGTTATGATGTTGTAGGAGAATACTGAAAGTACCATGGACTGACAAAAGAACAAACCCATCTGTGTTGGAAGAACAGCCAGAATGCTCCTCGGAAGCCAGGCTAGCCAGACTTCATGTCTCATACTTTAGACATATTGTCAGTAGGGACCAGTCCCCGGATAAGGATATCATGTTTGGTAAAGTGGAGGATCAGAGAAAAAAAGGAAGACCCACCCCCCCAACTGGATGGATTGGCACAGTGGCAGTAGCGGTGGCTCAAACACAGCAACGATGGTGAGCTTGGTGCATGACCAGTCAGTATTTTGTTCTGTTGTGCAGTGGGTTGCTATGAGTCAGTACCAGCTTGATGGCACCTAACAACAACAATAACTAGATAATTAAATGTAAGTGACCTTTATGAATGATACAGTTCAGTGTCTTGTTAGCTGGGATTTTTCAGTTCAATCTGATTTCATTGGGCAATCAGAAGAGAACAATATATTTATGCATGTTTGCTTGAGGAAGACAGTACAGTGCTTTTGAGTTGATTCTGACCCATAGTGACTCTGTATAGGGTTTCCAAGGAGCAACTGGTGAGCTTGAACCATCGACCTTGCAGTTCAAACGACTTTGCAGTCTGACACATAAGCCCACAGCACCACACAAACTCTGATGATTAAAGAGAAAGACCTAGGTCCTCAGAAATCTTCTCTCTCTAGGATGATGTCATTATCACATGTTACTGAGAGGTGAAAATTACTGAGAACCAGTTAAGATAGGTTGGTTAAGGCCAGATTGTAAAGAACTTTGGTTGTTTTGCTGGGAAGTTCAGAATTATTTATTTATATGTTTGATCCAATATTTCATGAAATATTAAAGTAGAAAAAATACCATAAGATAAATTAGACTGAACTCAGTCCTGTGGTTCAATTTTCAGCCAGGAAGTTGATAGGTATATAGGGGGGGACAACAACACTAGTGAGGTATTCTCACCATGGAATAGTTAACCACTCAAGATTGAAAAGGCAGCATTTACCTGAGGAAACAATTCACAATGATTGGGAAAGGAGTTGAAATGTAAATAATCACAGGGAGGAAGTAGGGTACCTGATGCTACATGGGGAAGATGGCAGTCATTGAAATGAAAGGAAGTGTATGAGTTTTTGACTGTACAACTGATGATGTGCTCTGCAAACCTTTACTCCATTCACAATAAAAAGTGAGGGTGATACAGGACCAGACATTCTTCCCCTACATACTTGCATGGCTCCCTCCCTCCTGCCATCAAGTGCTGACTTTCTCAGTACACCTGGTTTTGTTCTGCCATATATAGTGTCGCTATGAGTGAAAACCAACTCCACAGTACCTCACAACAAACGACATAGACCTCAAAGTGGCTTATAAGGAAGATCCATTATTAGGGGTTTTCAACCTCAGCATTATTGATCTTTGGGACTGGGTAAGTCCTGGTGTGGTACCATAGGGTAAGCACTCGTCCCCAAGGTTGGTTTGAACCGCAAGGTTAATAGTTCAAACTCACCAGCCACTCCTTGGAAACCCTATACAAGGTCTCTATGAGAGACAACGACAATAAGTCTTTGGGGAAACTTTCCTGTACACTTTGCTTCCAAGTTGAGAACACCAAAAACATATCTCCAGACATGGTTAAATGAGAACCTACATGATCTAGTGCCAGCCTCAAACACCCTTTTTTCCCTCATCTCCCACTAATCGCTCTGTCTTCTGCTCGACTCCAGGCACACTGGACCTTTGTTGAACCTGCGAGGTGTATTCTGCCTCAGAGCCTTTGCACCGCATCTTCCTTTTACCTGGGATATTCTTCCCCCACATTCTTGCATGGCTCCCTCCCTCCTGCCATCAAGTGCTGACTTTCTCAGTATACCTTGTTTAAAACTATACCCGCCGTCAATTTCCGACCTTCTACTCCTCTTCCCTACTTTATTTTCCCCAGAGCATTTGTCCCCAGATTCACTCCTTCACTTTTGTGTTCACTTTGCACCTGCCATCTCCACATGAACATGAGGGTCTGATCCATCTTGTTCACTTCTGCGTCCCAGCCCCTAGAACTACCAGTGCCATGCACGTAGTGGGTGCTCCTTAAGTAGTAGTTGGATAGATGAAGAACTGAATGAATGCATGCCTGCTTTTGTTTTTGAAACCTTTCAAAGTAGTCTTTTTAGGGGGAAACTTTTCAAAGTGGAGAAATATTTCATTAATTTGCAAATGGAATATCTGACTTCAAGCTGTTGTGGAAAATTGAGATTCTACATTGTGTTTTTAAATTAATCTTCAAGAATCATTTATGTTTTCCTTGAAAAATATCTTTCTGCACAAAAGTACCTCTCTATAGTTTAGCAAATCAAGTCAGCCTATTTTGTTTCTGATGCTGGTTGCATCATGGCTAAGTGCTCGGCTGTAAACGGAAAGGTGAAGGTCCAAAGCCGCTAGTTACTTTGCAGGAGAAAGGCATGGCAGTCTGCTTCCCTAAAGATTTTCAGCCTTGGAAACCCTAGGGGGCAGTTTCACTCTGTCCTATAGGATTGCTGTGAGTCAGAATTGACCCCACAACACTGGATTTGCTGTAGGTGAGTGATACCATCATATCAGGATTCGTGTAAGAGATTAAAACTTGCAGTTATCAAAGGTGGTTTTCCACAACAATCATGCTAACAGCATTTCCTTAATAAACATCCATGCAGTCCTGAAATTAATAAAACATATCCTTCACTTTGTACAACTTGTTTTTGTGTTTTTAAAAATCTTTTGTTGTGAATTGAGTAATAGTTTACATGGGAGAACATCAGTTTTGCACTCAATCAATTGTAGTTTGTTTCATTGCAATGATTGCAATGCTCTCCACACTCAATTGGTTAAAAATATTTGCCTCTATTCCCTTTAAAAATTTTTTTTTAATGTACAGAAAAATTTTCAGGAATATATAATAATTTAAACAAACCAAAGGTCACATTCTGCAAGGCTGCCTCCTGGCCGCCAGCACATGGCCTTTCTCTTTCCATGAGTCTAGAGTCAGGTTGTATTCTTTCACCATTCTTGTTCCATATGTATGCTGAGCAAATAATACGAGAAGCTGGGTTCTATGAAGGAAAACGTGGCATCAGGATTGGAGGAAGACTTATTAACAACCTGAGATATGCAGATGATACAACCTTGCTTGCTGAAAGTGAAGAGGACTTAAAATATTTACTGATGAAGATCAAAGAGCACAGCCTTACATATGGATTACAACTCAATGTAAAGAAAACAAAAATCCTCTCCACTGGACCAATAAACAGCATTCTTATCAATGGAGAAGAGATTGAGGTTGTCAAGGACTTCATTCTTCTTGGATCAACTGTCAACACTCGTGGAAGCAGCAGTCAAGAGATCAGACGACGTATTGCAATTGGGCAAATCTGCTGCACAGGAACTTTTTAAAGTATTGAAGAGCAGAGATGTCAGCTTGAGGACTAAGGTGCGCCTGACCCAAGCCATGGTATTTTCAATAACCTCATATGGATGCGAAAGCTGGACAGTGAATAAGGAGATCGTAGAAGAATTGATGCCTTTGAGTTGTGGTGTTGGAGAATACTGAAAGTGCCGTGGACTGCCAAAAGAACCAATAGATCTGTTTTGGAAGAAGTGCAACCAGAGTGCTCCTTGGAGGCCAAGATGGCTAGGCTTCGTCTCTCATACTTTGGACACATTGTTTGGACAGAACAGTCGCTGGAGAAGGATATCAGGCTGGGTAAGGAGAAGGGTCAGAGAAAAAGAGGAAGACCCCCAATGAGATGGGTCAGCCAGGTGACATCATTGATGGCATCAAGTGTGGCGGCGGTAGTGAGGTTGGCCCAGGATCAGACATTGTTTCATTCTGCTGTGCATGGGGTCGCTATGAGTTGGTTTTGACTCGATGGCACCTGACAACAACAACAACAGTCTAGAGATAGCTGCTTCCTCTCTCCATATCCTCACCTCTGTCTCCATGTCTGGTGTTGCTGCTTCTCTGGATAGGGTCCCATGTTCCACTCATGATGGTCTTCCTTCTTGATGGTCCTAGGGTCTTCTTTTCCTGGTATGTAAGATTAACTTCTCCTCCTTTCCTGTTACAAAAATTCTATTTTATAGCTGTGATGATTGCAATTAGTCATGATAACACTTACTCATTATTATTGAATCCAATGAATCCTAGTCCTATCTACTTTCACCAGACCCATCTAGACAAGATGAAAACTATTTAGTAGGGATTCTACCTTTCCCCCTTTGCTCTGAAACTAAACTCCCCCTTGTAAACTTGTAAGCCAGCCACTTCATGCTTTTATAGGTTCCGGACCTGCCCCGCCATTTTTGGTAGGCAATGCCTCAGCTGCCTGTCCCTATCAACGCTGTGTACTGAGGGGATTGGCTTGATCCTTCATGTGAAAACTCCTTCTCTGTCAGTTGGTATTTTGAACAACTACATCCATAATCAAATTGTAGCAATTTAGCTCTGGTAGCGTAGTGGTTACTAATTGGGCTGCTAACCTCATGGTCAGTAGTTCAAAACCACCAGCTGTTCTGCAGGAGAAAGATGAGGCTTTCTGCTCCTGTGAAGATTTACAGCCTCGGAAACCCTGTACAGGGTTGCAATGAGTTGGCATCGACTCCACGGCATATAACAACAACAATAACAGCACTTGCTTCCTGTATCAAACTTCTTTATGTTCTTCAGAACTTGTTTTTTTAATGGTTATTTTCTTCATTTAATAACAATAATACCAAAAGCAAAACCCAACCAAACCAGTTACCTTTGAATATACACTTAATTTATGTCAACCCCATATGCATCAGAGTAGAACTGGGTTCCATAGGGTTTCTTTTCTTTGATAATTTACTTAATTTTTGTTGTTGTTAACAATGCACACAGAAAAGCATATACCATTCAACAATTTCTACTTGGACACTTCAGTGACATTGATTACATTCCTTGAGTTGTAGGAGTACCTTACCCTCTTGCATCATTCCTTCTCCATTAACAGGAACTCACTGACCCCTGAGCGTCTTATTAACCCTTAAGGTGTCTATTGTCAACTTGATCTCATGAAGATAATCCATTAAAACAACAAGGGCCTCAAGACAGATTGAAGTAACTCAGTTAAACTATTACTTGATTTTAGGAAGATGCCAGGATATTTTAAAAGTAATTTTAAAAGCTTTATTGTCATTGTTAACTGCCACTGAGTCAGTTCCAACCCATAGCTACCCTGTATAGGGTTTCCAAGGAGCGTCTTCTGAGCTTGAACTGCCAACCTTGTGGTATAAACTGACTTTGCAGTCCAGTGCATTAGCCCACAGCACCACACCAGGACTCCCTTTAAAGATTATCTCAGGGCAATTATTTTGAGGATTCATCCAGCCTTCATGATTCGAGAAATTCTGTATTTCATAAGACTCTGATGGCATCAGGATTGGAGGAAGACTCAATAACAAACAGTGATACACAGTTGATACAACATTGCTTGCTGAAAGTGAAGAGGACTTCAAATACTTACTGAGGAAGATCAAAGACCACAGTCTTTTTATAGATTGCACCTCAATGTAAAGAAAACAGTAATCCTCCCAACTGGACCAATAAACAACATCCGTATTTTTATGGAGAACAGATTGAAGTTGTCAAAGACTTCATTTTGCTTGTATCAACCATCAACACTCATGGAAGCAGCAGTCAAGAAATCAAGCAGCAGATTGCATTAGGCAAATCTGCTGCTACAAAAGACCTCTTTAAAGTGTTGAAGAGCAAAGATGTCAGTTTGAGGACTAAGGTGCACCTGACCCAAGCCATGGTATTTACAATTGCCTCAAATGCATGTGAAAGTTGGACAGTGAATAAGTAGGATAGTAGAAGAAATGATGCACTTGAGTTATGGTGTTGGAGGAGACTATTAAAAGTATCACAGACTGCCAGAGAACAAAAAGAATATATGTGTTGGTAGAAGTACAGCCAGAGTGTTCTTAGAAGCCAAGATGGCCAGACTTCATCTCTCATACTTTGGGCATATTATCAGGAGGGACCAGTCCCTGGAGAAGAACATCATGCTTGGTAAAGTGGAGGGTCAGCAAAAAAGAGGGAGACCTCAACGAGATGGATTGGCCCAGTGGCAGCAGGACCGGGTAGTGTTTCCTTCTGTTGTCCATAGAGTTGGAACCAACAACAACAATAACATGAAACTCTGAAATAAAGTTCTGCTTGCCCATCCATTTGATCCCCATTTTTCTACAGAATTTAATCTTTTAATATGACAGGAGAACTCTTTGTCCTTAGAACATTCACTTAGGAAGAAATGTAACTTTATGGAGGATACAATACAGAACATGTAAAGGTTTGACTTACATTTTGTGGTAATGGATATGAAAACATTTGCTAATTTTTTATCTTACCCACTCTACAATGATTAAGAATCCATTCAGTGTTTTGCTTTGTCCAAATCATTTGAGTCAGTAGCATCTTAGGTTTTCTTCTTAGTCCCTGCAGCAACTGGAGCAAAACAAAAAATGTGGCATAGTGTTTTAACTATGTTGTTGTAGTGAAGTGCCTTCGAGTCTGTTCCGACCCATAGCGACCCCCCTGTATAGGGTTTCTGAGGAGCAGCTGGTTGGCTTGAACCACCAACTTTGCAGTTCAAATGGCTTTGCAGTCTGGCGCGTTAACCCACAGGCTACACCAGGACTCCAGTGTTTTAACTATAGTGCTAATCAAAGCTAAATGGAAGATGCTTGATTTGGGACTTTAAGAATGTATTTTCACAAGCAATATATTATCCATGGAAGTCAGTAGATCAGTTGCATGCAAAACGTAGCTCCTCAAATAACCAAGGAAATTTATCACAATTTGGAACATCTGGCTCCAAACCAAGTGAATTTTAGAGGACAGTTGTCAGAAACCATCACCTGTACTCATTTATCACCGTACAGAGGTCCACACTGGAATTGTATGCACTACATATGCGGGCATTTACACCTTAAAGGCGGTCAAAAATCCAAGGTACACAGAGGGCTCCAGATGAGTCCCCCGCAGCTATCAAAGGTGCAGGCTGTTCCATATGTAAACAGGACAATTCTCTCCTTAGAAGCCAGGTCTAGACAAAGGAGTTTCTTATTTTAACAGGTATCTTTTTCATAGGTTTTGATGCAGCTTTTCCTAACTTTTTACTATGAAACCTGTGCAAACACACACAGAGAAGGGAAAACTCTACCTAAACTCATATGTTGTTGTTCAGTGCTGACAAGTCAGTTCTGATTCATAACAAACCTGTATAGGGTTTCCGAGGAGCCGCTGGCAGGTTTGAACTGCCAACCTTGTGGTTAGTAGTCCAGTGGTTACCTTACAGCACCACACCAGGACTCATATAACACCCTAGAAAACCAGTCCAGAAGTCCACCTATTACTGTTGTCATCTCCCATATCCTCCATCAGGGGATATGAGAGATAACAGAGTAGACCAAACTCACGGTTACTGAGTCTGTTCCCACTTATTGCAACTCTTCAGAGGGTTTCTGAGACTGTAAATCTTATCTTTTTTTTTGGATGAATGATTTATTTAATAAAAATTAACACAAGGCTGGTCCTCATGAGTTGGAGATTAGAGTTATCCCAACTGTTCAACAATTCCAACATGTTATGCCAATCCATAGCCCTTGATCTCAATGACCAGTTCTGTGTTGGAAGAAAGCCCTTCTTCCAACACGGAATGTAGAAAATCCTTCAAGTACCAGGGTTCTGCAACCAGCTGCAACAGTCTACAAAACTCACAACTGTCAAAAGAAATGGCTCAGGAAACTGTGGAGGCTGCTGATTCCCAGATTTGTAGTTCAGAGATCAGTCTAGAGGGATCTTTTTACCCACATAGTCTCAGGAGCTGGGGAACCCAAATCGGCAGGTCAGATGACAGACTGTTGATGCAGGAGGCTGCGGGAGTTGGTGACTCAGGTCAGGTGATGGGCTGAAAGTCTCAGGAACTGCTGTTCAGATGCACAGAGCCAAATGCAAGATCCAGGGCAAGAGAGCAACTTTTTCCAAAGCAGAGACCGTGAATCTTTATGGGAACATACAGTCTCATCTTTTTCCTGAGGAGTAATGGGTGGGGTTGAACTGTCAACTTTGTAGTTAGCTGTCCAACACCTAACCCATCAAGGACAAAGTAAGACAGAGTAAGACAAAATCAAGCCCACGGCCATTGAGTCAGCTATGATAGCTGAGTTGGTTCTGACTCATAGTGACCCTATCCACAACAGAAGGAAACACTGCCTGGCCTTGCACCATCTTTAAGATCATTATGTTTGAACCCATTGTTGCATCTGCTGTGTTGATCCATCTCATTGAGGGGTCTTCCTCTGTGTTGTTGATCCTCTGTTTTACCAAGCATGACGTCCTTCTCCAGGGACTGGTCCCTTATGATAGCATGTCCAAAGTATGAGATATGAAATCTTGCCATCTTGGTTTTTAAGGAGCTTTCTGACTGCCCCTCTTTCAACACAGAAAGTAGAAAATATAGTGCTTCCTTAAGAAGACTAGCCTCTGCTTTAATCCAATGATTGGTTTGTCAGATATAACTGAAATATGCTTTCTTAAACCAAAGAAGACTTGATTATTTAGGTAACAAGGAATTAGGTGAAGGGGCTTCAAAAAGTCCATGGAAAAATGAAATGAAAAGATAAAGGATTTTTTCCTTGAACTTACTGAAGCCACTTTGAACATACCATGGAAATTTAAGTAAAAGAGACACGTTGTTGTTGTTAGGTGCCATAGAGTTGGTACTGACTCATAGTGACCCTATGCACAGCAGAAGGAAACACTGCCCGATCCCGGGCCAACCTCACTACTGTTGCCTTGAGTCCATTGATGCTGCCACTTGGCCAATCCATTTTGTTGGTGGTCTTCCTCTTTTTCTCTGACCCTCCACCTTACCAAACATGATATCCTTCTCCTGCGACTGGTCCCTCCTGACAATATGTCCGAAGTATGAGAGGTAAAGTTTGGCCATCAAATTTTATAAAAGAGACATACGCCTTGATAAAATTTGGCTGTGTGGTCTAGATCTGTGTCATGTTCTGAGCTTGGACTTCTTAGTTGGGTTTCTGAGTTCAAGGGCTTCAGTCTTGATTCAGTTCAGGATGTTAGGGGATTCCATTGTGGTCTAAAACACGATTTCACTGTGGGGCAGTTTTCCTTAGAAAGAGAATATTCGTGTGTGCGCGAGTGTGTGTGTGTGTGTGTGTGTGTGTGTGGTGTGTTGGGGGTTGTAGTGAGGGACACAGGGGATTTGATGGAAGCCACTAGAAATATAACTATAAATAGAGCCCAATCATATTAAATGGATTTTGCCTAATGAACTAAGTGATGTTCCTTTCAGGAACACAAGGTTGAATCAGTACTGGGGAATAAAACACCAATTAGCATGTAAAGTGTCCTGGAATGGGTTCTGACTCAAAGTGAGCCTGTATAGGGTTTCTGAGGGGTGACTGGTGAGTGTGAACTCCATTAATAAGTTAAAGATGTAAAAAAGCCATCCTTTTTATAGAAATTAAAATGGTGTTTAATAAAATTCAGCAATCGTCCTAGCATTTGAGTTCCTGATAAATTCTACAAGAATCCCATTGAAGTCAAAATAACCCTGATGTGCCTGCCACCCATTTAATTGTGAATACTGGAAAAAAGGAAGGTGATTCTGTCCTTGTTATTGTTGTTTTTATGTGCCCTTGAGTCACTTCAAACTCCTAGCGACCCTGCAGAGGGCTTCCAAAGAGTGACTGGTGGGTTTGAACCGCCAACTTTGTGGTTAGCAGTCCAGTACTTATCCTACAGTATCGCACCAGGATTTTTTAATTGTCAGTTACATACACTTGATTTGGTTTCATTTTATCTAGAAAGCCCAAGAGAATAGCTAAAAACTCTGGCAAATCATGAGGAGTCCATGTGATGGCAGGTTACACAATCCTACACTTTTACATGTTAGTAAGAACTGTTAACAAAGGTATTACACTTGGTGTGGCACTGTAGGATAAGTACTGGACTGCTAACCTAAAGGTTGGTGGTTCCGAACTACCAGTCGCTCCTTGGAAACCCTATACAGGGTCACTGTGAGTTGGAACAGACTCGGTGGTCCTTAACAACAATGGGTATTACAAGGAAATAAGGAAACGATCTCATTAACAATAACTATAAAGAAATAAAAATGCTCAACTGTAAATTTATCAAGAACTGGGCAAGAAAACTTGACTGAGAGTCACAGAAATATTTAAGAGAAGAATGGGGATTTTTTTCTTCTTTCAGGAGGAAGGTGCCCACGTTATGCTCACAAGGATGTTGTTTGGTACCATTGAGTCACTTCCAAAGCATAGTGACCCATGTGACAGAATAGAACGGCTCCATTGAGTTTTCTAGGCTGCCGTCTTTGTGGGAGCTGATTGCTCTTATAGAACTACTGGGTGGGTTCGAACTGCCAACTTCTGGTTAGCAGATGAACACTAAGTCATCGCATGACCAGGACTCCTTACTCATTGGGATACTAGGAGGAGGTCCTGATGAAAGATGGGCAGAGTCTCTCTAAGATCAAGCTGGGGCCAGAGAGAGAAGAAGTTGGGCAGGGAGACTGGCTGTTGGAAGTTTGAACAGCAGTGATTTGGACCTTTGTCTGCCTTGATGTTGTGAGGCTTGGGAAAGGTATTTCTGTCTTGGTTCTTTAAGAAAAATAAAAGTAAAAAAGTCAGAGTTTTCTCTTTGTGGTATAGACAGTTAATATGTTTAGCTGTTAACAAAAAAGTTGGAGGTTTGGGTTTACCCAGAGGTGCCTTGGAAGAAACTACTTTTCGGAAAAACCAGCCACTGAAAACCCTGTGGCTTGAAGTTCTGCTCTGACACCGATGTGAGCGGTATGGTCTGCAAAACACCAACATATACCTCCCATGGCATACTTTGCTTCTCTGTTGGGTTTGATAATCTGTTGCAATGACTACACAGAACTCAGACACCATAAACACAGTCATGGGTCTTTTTAGGAAAGTTAACAGGTTACAACACAGGATCAGAGAATGCTTAGGACACAGTTGTTCTAATGCTTGTTAAGTGCTGTCAAATTGGTTCCTACTCATGTGACCCTGTACAGGGTTTGTGAGAGCTGCTGGTGGGTTTGAACCACCAAACTTGAGGTTAACAGCCCAGTGCTTATCCTATAGTAACACACTGCTGATAAATGCTCACAGAACACTCCACCATAAGCCTCAGCCTGAAGGCACTTGGCTTTAGCTCTGGAATCAGCAACCTTAGCTCCCTAATTAAGTGCCTGGAAGCACCTACTCCAGAAGCAAGTTTTCTGCCCAGAGTCACTCTGCTTTCCCTGTCCGTGGAATGGAAGCCCACTGCTCTGTATTGTGCTCTGACTCTTGGTTCTGATGCTCCTACTCTTCTACCACTGCTCCTGTTGTCACAGCTGTCTGTCTCTGGATCAAGGCGGTTCAATACGCAGGGATCTCGGGGTCCAAAGGACACACTCCACTCCTAGCTCTTTTTCTTGATGGCAGTGAGAGCCCCCTCCCTCCTGCTTCTGAGATGGTCCATTTTATTACCATGTTAAAGTTTCAAGTTTTGACGATTACAACGAACTCTGCTAACATCTGAATTATACCATCCTATCAGTATCTTCTCCCACCTTCTCATAACCCAGCAAGGAAGTAATGTTTGATGGGCGTTATAGACAATGGCTAGAAGAGACGGTAGACAATTCACTACCTCACAGGGTTGCCAACTTGTGATCCAATTGCTGACAACTAGTTGATTAGGTAAGGAGCCCTGGTGTGCTCTGGGTTAGGTATTGGACTGCTAACGGCAAAGTTGGCAGTTCAAACTCACCATCCACTCCATGGGAGAAAGATGAGTTGTCTGTTCCCAGAATGATTTATAGTCTCCAAAATCCTATACTGGCTTACTATGAGTTGGAATGAACTTGATTGCAGTGAGTATGGTTTTGTTTGTTTTTTATATTTTAGTTTGTTATGTAGTAGTACTGACTCATGGCATTTTTCCTTTGCTGTCTTCTTCATGAAAATCTCCAGTGACAATCTCCAGTGCTTCCCATGGGCTCCTTTCAGATTATCACTATCTGCAGACCAGCACCCAAGAGGGGGCTGGAAGATCTTGTTCTATTGGTCTTTTATAACTACGTCCTAAATGAAGTTTTGAATCAAGTTCAGTTCTTTGGTCCTGAGTTACTGTATTTAACTAAGATAATGATAATAGAACATCCCAAATAAGATGGTTATAGTTTTTCTTTTCCCCTTGTATCCGGGTAGGCTACCCGCTGCACATTGAGGCCCCTTTCAGACACGAGCCAGTAACTCTACCACTGCTGTGTAGGATGGATCTTCCTGCAAGTTCTGTCAACACTGCTGGATTTTAGTTGATTGAACTGACACCTGATTTATTGGCTCTAGCTCAAGTTATCTGTTTTGGCAAAGTTGCTGTTTCCACGGCAGCCCAGCCAACTCCATTTTGTTTTTACTTAAAATAAATGGTTTGTTCCATTTCTGTTTTAGGAAGATTGAAAATGGTTGGGATCAATGAAGAAATACTAAATATCAATGAAGAAATACTAAAAATAAATATCTGAAGTTGAACTGCAAAGTAACAAAAAGGATTGCTTTTAAAAACTATGACTGTGGCCTTGGTAGTGGTGGTTGTAGTGGTTCTGTGCCGTGGAGTC
>NW_006408614.1:1158504-1159144 GCF_000296735.1 Chrysochloris asiatica | reverse complement strand
GCAATAGTAATGAGGTTGGCCCAGAATCGGGTTGTGTGTCATTCTGCTGTGCATAACATCGCTATGAGTTGGTACCGACTTCATGGCACCTAATAACAACAACATATACACATATATATTCTCTTGTCCATTATATTCTGTTAGTTTTCCTTCATATTGAATGCATGTATCTTGATGATGGTGATGCGTATTGCTGTAGACATAGAGTTGGGTTTGAAGATGTGGGTGCTGATGTTGAATTTCCTGGGTTCCAGACTTGCAAACCACACTCCAACTATGCACCTTTGCACAAATTACTCAACCTCTCTAATCCTCAGTTTCCCTCACCTGTAAAATAAGGGTGATCATAGTAATACTGACCCCACGGGGTGATCTAAGAGTTCTGGTGGCACAGTGTTAAGTGCTTGACTGATAACTGAAAGATCAGTGATTTGAACCCATCAGCCATTCCACAGGAGAAAGATGGAACAGTCTGCTTCTGTAATGATTGTTGTTCTTAGGTGCCATTGAGTCAGCACCAACTCAGTGACCTTATGCACAAGAGAATGAAATACTGCCCGGTCCTACACCCACCTCAGAATCCCTGCTGTGTTTGAGCCCAGTGCTGCTGTTACTGTACCAGTCCATCTTGTTGGGGTCT
>NW_006408614.1:1124081-1158159 GCF_000296735.1 Chrysochloris asiatica | reverse complement strand
CAGCCCGATTCGTAACCACTACGCTACCAGAGCTCCTTTCACATGCATATGAGGTGATTGAAAATACCATGGCTTGGGGCAGGCACACCTTAGTCCTCAAACTAACATCTTTGCTCTTCCACACTTTAAAAAGTTCTTGTGCAGTAAATTTGCCTAATGCAATATGTCGTTTGATTTCTTGACTGCTACTTCCATGAGTGTTGATACTTGATCCAAGAAGAATGAAGTCCTTGACAACTTCAATCTGTTCTTTGTTGGTAAGAATTTTGGCTATTGGTCCAGTGGTGAGGATTTTTGTCTTCTTTACATTGATATGCAACCCATAGCTTAGGCTGTGCTCTTCGATCTTCATCAGTAAGTATTTTAAGTCCTCTTCACTTTCAGTGAAAGTGTAATCTGTAGATTACATCATTAGAAACCAATGAGGCAGTTCTACTTTATCTTACAGGGTCACTATTGGTCAGAATATGACACTGTAGGATAAGTACTGGACTGGTAGCCATAACATTGGCAGTTCAAACCCACCAGTCACTCTTCAGAAGAAGTCTGTCTCCCTCAAGATTTACAGTCTCTGAAACTCTATCCAGGGTTGCTATGAGTCTGAATAAACTCAATGGCAGTGAGTTTGGTTTTTTTTTTGGTTTTAATGAAACTTAAATAATATATTGGTGAATAACGAGTGCTTTATTATAAATATTAGTGATTCAAATTTATGTAGACCCATTTAAGAGGAAGTCACACTCCTTCATTTTAAATTTAGTCCTTTTATTAGAAAATACGAGTATAATCCTAACCTAGTATAATCTTGGAGTTCTGGTGTGGCACTGTGGATTAATGCGCTGGACTACAAATTCAGTTCGAACTGCAAGGTCAGTGGTTCAAGCTCACCAGCTGCTCCTTGGAAACCCTATATAGGGTCTTTATGGGTCGGAACTGACTCGACAGCACTTAACCACAACAACAAAATGTGACATTATGAAAATAATTGTATCAAAAACAGCTATGCATACACATTTTTTTATACGAATTGTCTTCAGCATATTCATAGTCCTATCATGGAAACACAAGGGCAGCATTTTTCCTTTTATTTTAATGTCATGTATTTTCTACATTTTCCTCCATCGCCATTTCCCACTTGAGAATGAAAAAAGAAAAACATTTAAGCCTGACAGTTTTTAAGTGGACTCCCTGGAGAGCTTTGCTTCCAAGTGAACAAAAATTGGGGATTTAGTTCAAGCTTTGTGGCTGCGCAGGTGTTTCTAATAGATTGAAATCTCTGCCTTCCTCATCATTCATGCGTGGTTCCATTACTCTCCAGCAATATTGTTTGAAGAGACTTGTTTCACAGAGAATTTACTGAGTTGGATTTGTAACTTTGTATTTATGAGCACACGAATGTCTTTAGCATGGTATGTTATCCTTAAATTGCCCACATGTGTGTGCTGATGAGCATATATATTTGTGTGCAATTAATTAACACTGAAGGATTCTTCGATCTCTAAAATATGATGAATTTTAATATAAACACTTCATTTGTATTTTGCTGTAAGTATATACAGCCCAAAATACACTGTGTTAAACAACTTTTACATGTGCAATTCATCGATATTGATCACATTCTTCAAGGGGTGCCGCCATGCTCACTATCCTTTTCCAAATGTTTCTACCTCCATTATTTGAAACTCACTGACCCCCGAAATTCCCATCCTACCTTTGGAGCTGCTGTTGACATTTGATCCCACACAGATCATTCTTTAAAGGAAACAACACTCACAGCAGATGGACTTCACAAATGAAGAGAAACTTGTTTGGTTCAAAGGAGACGTCAGGAAATAGGTTTTTTAAAAGATATGTTTTATTGTGACTTATGTGATAGATTACATGGGAGAACATTAGCTTTACATTCATCCTATCGTATATCATTTCATTGTCAGGATTACAAGGAAATAGTTTTGGCTTAAGGTTTAATGTTTGAAGATTATTTTAGGGCAGTAGCTTCAAATTTCCCTAATGGCTTTCTCATGTTGTTAGGTGCCATCAAGTCAGTTCTGACTCCTAGTGACCCGGTGCACAACAGAAGGAAATACAGCCTTATCCTGAGACAGCATCACAGTCATTAAGTTTGAGCCCACTGCTCCTTCCACTGTATCAGTCCATCTGCTGAGGGTCTTCCTCTCTTTCACTGACCCTCCACTTTACCAAGCATGATGTCCTTCTTTAGGGACTGGTCCCTCCTGATAACATGTCCGAAGTATGAGAGAGGAAGTCTTGCCATCCTGACTTCTAAGGAGCATTTTGGCTGTACTTCTTCCACACAGATTTGTTTTCTGACAGTCTGTGGTACTTTTAATATTCTTCTCCAACACTATAATTCAGATGTATAGATTCTTCTACAGTCTTCCGTATTCATTGTCCAACTTTCACATGCATGTGAGGCAATTGAAAATACCATGGCTTTGGGTGCACCTTAGTCCTCAAACTAATACCTTGAATACTTCACAGAAGTCTTGTGCAGCAGATTTACCTAATGCCATACGTTATTTGATTTCTTGACTGCTGCTTTCATGAGTGCTGATTGTAGGTGCAAATGAAATGAAGTGTTTGCCAGCTTCGATCTTTTCTCCATTTATTATGATGTCCAGTGGCAAGGATTTTTGTTTTCTTTACATTGAGCTTCAGTCCATACTGAAGGCTGTGTTCTTTGTTCTGCATCAAAGGTGGTCATAAGTGGTCATTTTCTCAGTCAACTGGAATGTTGTAAATTCTGCATTGTCTCGGGTTCTTGGGAAGCTGTCAATCACAACAATTCAGTCTTGGCTTCCCAGGGTTCTGACTTGTATTCAAGATAAAAACACAGATTTGATGCCAGAGCAAAGTCTTTCTTAGCAATGAAGAGTTTTGCAAACTTGAGAATTTGGGGACTGTGATTCTTAACTACTGTGGTTGCTTCTCTGGTAGTGTAGTGGTTACGAATCAGGCTGTGAACCTCAAGGTCGGCAGTTCGAAACTACCAGCTGTTCCACAGGAGAAAGATGAGGCTTTCTGCTCCCATAAAGATTTACAGCCTCAGAAACCCTGTACAGGGTCATTATGAGTCAGAACCAACTCCACAGCACATAACAACAACAACAAAATGGTTGTTTCTAGCTGTATAAAACTCAACAGATTGCGGAGTGGTTTGCCGATTGTAGCTCAAGATTGTTACTGCTGCTTGCAGAATGTGCCCTTTGGTTGTTTCAATAATTATATATTCCTGAGTGTTTTTGTGTACATCACTCCCCCAAAGGAAAAAAAAACAGCAACAAAAATAAATAGAGGGAATAGAAGCAAATACTGTTGAATGTTGATGTATGCAGGAGATTGTAATCATTGCAATGAAAAGATGAGTGTAAAACCCATGTTTTCCTATGTAAACTATCACTCAGTTCACAATAAAAACTTAAAAAAAACCAAACAAATTTACTGCTGCCATGCCTCAGGGGCATCAGTTGAGCCGATCTGTTCATGAGAATGTTTTGTGCAGGTTTGAGAGTACCAGATTTTACAAAATGTGTGTCTTGTTTGATTCAGGTTATACTGGGGAGCTCTGCCAATCCAACATTGATTACTGTGTCCTGGAACCATGCAGAAACGGAGCAACATGTGTTTCTAATGTCAGCGGATACACCTGCCAGTGTGCAGAAGGTAAATGTCATTACTCAAGGAATGTCTGTCCTTTTCCATTTGGAATCATGAACTCACTCGATTGCATTCTTCATTTCTGAAGAAGTCTATACAAGAGAACTTAAGAATTTGTTCCGTTTATAAAACAAAATAGAAGAGGGTGTTATTTTTGATCTCTGGGTTATAATTAAGGAGTCCTGGTGGTGTGGTGGTTAAAGCACCGTTAACCAAAAGGTTGGCAGTGCCAACCCACCAGTAGCTCTGTGGCAGAAAGAAGTGACAGTCAGCTTCCCCAAAGATTTAGAGCTTTTGGAAACTTTATGGGGGCAGTTCTGCTTTGCCCTCTAGGGGTGCTATGAGTCAGAGTGGACAGGACAGAAGTGGGTTTGATAAGCACTGGACTGCTAATCACAAAGTTAGTGGTTCAGACCATCTACTCCTAGGAAACCCTATTCAGGGTCGCTATGAGTTGGAACTGACTTGATGACACTTAACAGCAACAATAGATAAGTGAAATTTCACCATTACAAGGCCCAATTTCTGATACTTATTCTGTATAAATAAAGTTTAGTAGTCAAACATTTTTTCAAGCTGTAGTTGTTGTTTTTAAGTGCCGTTGAGTCGGTTCCAACTCATAGCGAACTTGTATAGGGTTTCCAAAGAGTGGCTGGTAGGTTTGAACCAGCCTTGCAGCTCGACTTTGTGGTTGAGTGCTTATCCTACAGTGCTACACCAGAACTCCTCACTTGTCTATATAACATTTTGTTGTTGTTAAGTGCCGTCAAGTTGGTTCCAACCCATAGCGACCCTGAAGAGGGTTTCCAAGGAGAAACTAGTGAGCTTGAACCACCAACCTTACAGTTCAAATCAGCATTGCATTCTAGCGCATTAATCCACAGCACCACATACCATAACATATAAAACTATTTATATTTGTTACACTGGTATTTTTTAATATCGGTTCACATAAAATCATTGCCTGTTTTTGTGTTTAAATCAACTTTGCAAAGTCTTAGAGGAGTCATGTCATTTAGCAGGCCATGTCTTTAGGGCAATTTTTATTCATTTATTTATTAAAAGAAGAACAGCGTTTTACCATGAGAATAATATTTCACCCGAAGAAGCAGGTGGACCATCACAGCTAAGGAGCTGATGTTCCAGCAGTGATTTTGTGCTTTGAAGAGGTTTCATTCCCATTTCTGATTTCAGGGTTATTATGGGAGGGATTACTTTAAACCTTTAAAACTGTAAGGATAACATGATACTAGAGTTCTCTTTTGTAAAGCCAGTGTGTAAGCTCCTGATCACAGAAATGGCAACTACATAAACTTGTCACATCCTCCCTGGAGATGACGTGTGCTGTCCATGTGTGAGGGAGGAACCTCCTGAGTCAGACTCCCCCTAGGTGACTTCTGGCTGAGGAGTTGGAGGAGGTCAGGGTACCGAACAAGGTGCTAATAAGAGGCCCCTGGTTTCCCAGGTAGCCCAGGTGTCTTGGGGATGCCAGGGCAAGCACCTCACAGTCTGTACTGTTTTGAAGAACGAAGCACACACAGGAGAAGGGCAAGTTTGTGTCCCCCAGCTTCTGCTCCTCTGGCGGGGGTAAGGATGGCTGTGTCCAGCCTAGTTACCCCTTTCCCCAGCTGACAGAGCTCACTGTTGATCTTGGCAGTGGAATTCCTCATTCGTGATGCAGGCCCACTCCTCATCTTCCCGCACCCTTCTTTTGTACTGCAGGCTTATCTCGTGAAGCCAATGGGAAAACTTGCAGATGTTGCCAGGGGCTGAGGCCTGAGCACAGTAACAATCCTGATTCAATACTTTGCTGTGCTCCCCCACCCCCCAGCTAGTCAGTCACCACCTAATGCGGTTGGGTTGTAGGCTGTGGGATACAGGAAGGGCAGGCTTCAGCTGTTACCAGTTGATGGTGATGTCAGATCATGAATTCTCTCTCTCACCCCATCCTCTGTCCTCTTTTTCTAGGAAAGGCAGGTGGTAATGATACTGCTTTGTCACAAGGCCATTCTAGGATGGGCTGAGATAGTTGTGAATGAGCTTTGAAAACTGCAAAGTGCTATTGCTAAGTGTATTGGTAACATGTTAAAGTGAGGCCCTAGAGGCTCAGAGAGGAGGCAGTTTGCACTAAACCACACTGGCAGGAAAGGCTCACCTACCACCCATCGGTTAGTTTGTTGTATGATGTTGGACATCATAGCCATGTGCCAACTACCAGAGGACAACGAACTCACAGATGGTTGGTGGTGGACGATGCTGGGCAGGACTCCTGAGGTGGTGCTATAGGATCGAACCTACACTGGGAAACACAAGGTCAGCTCAAACCCACCAACTGCTTCTCGGAAGTCCTAGGCAGGGTCGCTATGAGACAAAACCAACTCGATGGCAATTAACAACAACAGCATGATGCTGATCAAAGAGCCCTAGTAGTGTAGTGAATCATGAACTAGACTACTAACCATAAGGTCAGCAGTTCAAATCTACCAGCCGCTCCTCAGGAGAAAGATGAGGCTCTCTGCTCTCGTAAAGATTTACAGACACGGAAACCATATTTGGGGTGAAACATGTGGAGTCCTGGTGTGGTGCTATGGGTTAATGTGCTGGACTGCAAAGTCATTTGAATTGCAAGGTTGGTGGTTTAAGCTCACCAGTCACTCCTTGGAAACTCTATACAGGGTCACTAAGGGTGCGGAAATGACTCAACAGCACTTAACAACAACAACAAATGAGTCAGAATCATGTGAACGGCACACCACCACGATTCCAGGCGCTATTTCTAATTCTAGCAGGGTCACCAGTGATGGGCAAGTTACATCAGAGCTTCCAGACTACGACAGAATAGGGAGAAAGGTTTGGAAGTCCACTTCTGAAAACTTTTTCAGTGCAAACTCTATACCAGTGATTGTGAGGATGGTGCTGGACCAGGCAGTATGTCATTCTGTTGTTGATGGGATCACCAAGAGTCCGAGCCAATACCACTGATGGATGGCTAGCAGTCCTTCTCTTTTCTCCAGTGCTTTATGGCTTCCTTCATGCTGTCCAGATAAATGCAATTGTCTGGAAATGACACATGAAAGGATGAAGATGAATTTAATAATAGTGTTTGCATAAAGACTTTCACTCCGAAGTTTGTCCCCATTGAAGACTGCCCGGGGAAAGGCAGTTTTATAATTGTCCAAAAGGGTAAATTGGAATGATTTTAAGCCTAGTGACTGGCATTTTAACTTTCCATTTTTAAAGTAGTCTCTACCATTGCCATGTTCTCAGGTCAGTTGTCACAGTAACTAGTGTTTGTTGAGCCCTGGGATGCTGTAGGATAAATACTGGACTGCTAACTGCGAGGTCGGAGTCTTGGTGTGGAACTGTGGGTTAATGCACTGGACTGCAAAGTTGGTTTGAACCTCAAGGTCGGCAGTTCAAGCTCACCAGCCGCTCTTTGGAAACCCTATACAGGGTTGGTATGTGTTGGAACCTAACTTGAAAGCATTCAAGAGCAACTGCAAGGTAAGGTACAAACCCATCAGCCGCTCCTTGGGAACCTGGTACAGGGTCTTTATGAGTCAGAACCAACTTGATGGCACTTAACAAAAGCAACAACATATACTGTACAGGGAGTATTACGACTGTAAAATAAGCACTGCACTACTAGCCGCAAGGTCGATGGTGCGAGTCCACCAGCAGTTCCACCAGAGAAAGATGAAGCTTTCTGCTGCTATAAAGAGTCACAGCCCTGGAAACCCAAGACAGGGTTGCTATGAGACCAAACTGATTCAGTGGTGCTTAATAACAACAACAATATATCGTCAAAAGCTTGTAGCTCCGGGATCTTTCTAATACTAGCCACACGGTGAAAACCAGTTTGAAATGTTCACAGCAGTGTTCTGGAGTTCGGAGCCAGCTACCTCGTTTACCTCACTGCTTTGCATTTTGTATGAATTCTGTCTGTCCCACTACACTGTGTATTCTCTGAGGCAGGAGATGCACCGTGTTCAGCTTCTTTTCCTTCATCTACTCCTGATACCTGCTTGACGATCAGCATTTAACTGTGTGGGTTGTTTCAGTAGGAAGAGGTTAATAACTATCTGTGACATCAGTGATAAAAGCCATTCCTCCTGTCATTTAGTGCATCTGCTAAATCACTCAGCCCCAAATGGAGAGAAACCCTCACCAAGATGGATTTACATGAAAAATGCGGTGATCCTATCACAGACCATGAAGCTAGTGTGAGGCCCAGCAATGTTTTGCTCTGTTATATTTCATCCATCAGTAGCCTAATGGCAAATGACAACAACATGTCTACTATTCATTTTGCAAGACTAATGACTTACTCATTGTAAATACCTTTTTCAACAACAAAAATGGTGACTGTACTCATAGACCTTGCCAGATGACACAGAGGAATCTAATCGACTACACTTGTGCAAAATGACAGTTGTTATTATTAAGTGCTGTTGAGTCAGTTCTGACCCATAGCGACCCTGTATAGGGTTTCCAAGGAGTGACTGGTGAGCTTAACCACGGACCTTGTAGTTCAAACAGCTTTGCAGTCTGGCACATTAACCCACACTGCTACACCAGAAGGAGTTTAATATCTTCAGCCCAAACAAGGCCAGTGGTCAACTGTGGAACACATCATCAATTTCTCATAAGCAAGTCTAGGCAGAAGTTGAAGAAAATTAAAACAAGTCCATGATAGCCAAAATATGACTTTGAATATGTCCCATTTGAATTTAGAGACTATCTCAAAAACAGATTTGATGCATTAGACACTAATGACCATAGACCAGAGGAGTTGTGGGATGATATCCAGAACATCATACAGGAAGAAAACAAAAGGTCATTTAAAAGACAGGAAAGAAAGAAATATGGATGTCAGAAGAATCTCTGCACCTTGCTTTTGAACACAAAGATGCTAAAGCTATGGAAGAAATGAGCTGAACAGAAAATTTCAAATGGCAGTTTCAGAAGACAAAGGAAAGTATTAGGATGACATATTCAAAGACCTGGAGTTAGAAAATCAAAAGGGAAGAACACGACCATTCTTTCTTAAGGTGAAAGAATTGAAGGAAAAAAAACAAACTTCAAGCCTAGGGTTGCAATATTGAAGGACTCTGTGGAAAAAATATTGAATAATGCAAGAAGCATCAAAAGAAGGTAGAAGGAAAACAGAATCACTGTACCAGAAAGAGTTGTTCGATATTCAACCATTTCAAGAGGTAGTATATGATCAAGAACTGGTGGTACCAGTCCTAGCTGCACTGAAGGCATTGTTGGAAAACAAGGTTCTAGAATTTGATGGAATACAAATTGAAATGTTTCAATAAAGTGATGCAGTACTGAAGGTGCTCATTAATCTCTGCCATGAAATTTGGAAGACAGCTATTTGACCAACCAATTTGTGTCCATTACAAAGAAAGGTGACCAAAGAGAACACAGAAACCATTGAATAATGTCGTTAATATCATATGCAAGTAAGACTTTGCTGAAGATAATTCAAAACAGTACACCAACAGAGAGCTGCCAGAAATTCAAATCAGATTCAGAAGAAGACATGGAATGAGTTGTTGACATCAGATGGATCTTGAATGAAAGCAGAGCATACCAGAAAGATGTTTACTTGTGTTTTATTGACTATGCACAGGGATTTAACTGTGTGGATAACAACAAATCATGGATAGCATTGCAAAGAATAGTCATTCTAGGACCTTTAATTATGCTCATGAGGAACTTGCACATAGACCACGAGATTTTTTTTTTTTTTTAAATAGAACACGGAGGTACTGAATGTTTCAAAATCAGAGAAGTGTGAGCCACACTGTGTCTTTTCATCATTCAGTCTGTATGCTGAGCAAATAATCCACATACTCCGAGGAGCTGGATAATATAAAGAAGAATGTGACATCTAGATTGGAGGAGGAACCCTTAACAAACTGGGATCTTTAGATGGCAGTCTTGCTCACTGGAAGTGACAAGGGCTTGAAGTACTTACTGATGAAGATCAGCATTCAGTGTGGATTGTGCTTCAATGTAAAGAAAGTGAAATGCTCATAACTGAACCAGTAAATAACATCATGATAAATGGAGAAAGGATTGATGTGGTTGAAGATTTCATTTTACTTGGATCCCTAACCAACACTCATGGTAGCCGAGGTCATGATATCTAATGATGTATTTCATTAAGCAAATCTGCTGCACAAGAACTCTTTCAAATGTTAAAAAGCAAAGATATCACTTTGAGGACTAAGATGTGCCTGACCCATTGCATGGTACTTTCAGTTGCTTCATATGCATCTGAAAGCTGGACAAAGAATGAGTAAGAAGACAGTACAAGTATCAATGTCCTTCATGTGATCCCACAACAAATCTGGTCTCCCGTCACTAGTGTTCAATGTGTGAAATTTATTCTTAAAATAAATTTGACAACAATATTTGAATTACAGTGTTGGTGATGAATACTAAAAGTGCTTTGGGCTGCTAAAAGAACAAACAAGCCTGCATTGGAAGAAGTTCAGCCAGAATGCTCCCTGTTAGTGACGATGGTGAGACTTTGGGCATGTTATCTAGCTCCTGCCTTGGACATGTTATCAGGAGGGACCAGTCCTTGGAGAAAGACATCATGCTTGGCAAAGAGGAAGATTACTTAAAAAGAGGAACACCCTCAATGAAATGGATTGACCCAGAGACAGCAACAATAAAGGTAAAAAATAATGATAATTGTAAGGCTGGTACAGGACCCAACAGTGTTTTATTCTGTTGTTCATAGGGTTGTTGTCAGCCAGAACTGACTTGATGGCACCTAATAACAACAACATCTGTGGAAAGAGATGATGGAAAGGCTCAATGCCATCATGAGAATAAAGCCAAGGGCTGACTATGGGCTAGACCACTGCTTCCTCATAAGCAAATTCAAATAGAAGCTGCAGAAAAAAAATGTTAACGTTCAGGAGAGCCAAAGTATGACCCTGACTATATCCCACATAACTTTGGAGACCATCTTAAGAATAGATTTAACACAATAAACACTAGTGACTGATAACCAGATGAGTTTGGGGATGGCATAAAGGACATCGTAAAATAGCAGGAAAAAGACAGGAAAGAAAGACAAGAACAAAATGGATGTCAGAAGGTTTTCTGAACTTGCGCTTGAACATAAGGTAGCTAAAGTGAATGGAGAAAAGGATGATAAATACAAAGACCTGAAGAGAAGATTTCAAAAGATGGTTCAAAGGAGATAAAGTAATTTATTATAATGAAATGTGCAAAAGGCTGGAGTTAGAAACTGAAAGGGAAAACACACTTGGCATTTCTCAAACCGAAAGAACTGAGGACACAATTCAAGCCTTCAGTTACAAAATTGAAGGATTCATTGGGCAACACATTGAACAACATGGGAAGCTGATGTCCGATGGATCTTGGCTGAAAGCAGAGAATACCAGAAGGATGTTTACCTGTGCTTTATTGACTATGCAAAGGCCTTTGATTGTGTGGATCATGACAATCTATGGACAACATTGTGAAGTAAGAGTATTCCAGAACACTTCATTGTACTTCTGAGAAATCTGTACCTAGACCAAGAAGCAGTTGTTCAAACAGAGCATGGGAACACTGAATGTTTTAAAATTGGGAAAGGTGTGCGACAAGGTTGTGTTCTTTCACCATACTTATTCAACCTGTATGCTGAGCAAATAATACGAGAAGCTGGGTTCTATGAAGAAAAACGTGGCGTCAGGATTGGAGGAAGACTCATTAACAACCTGCGATATGCAGATGATACAACCTTGATCACTGAAAGTGAAGAGGACTTGAAACATTTACTTATGAAGATCAAAGAGCACAGCCTTTGATATGGATTGCATCTCAATGTCAAGAAAACAAAAATCCTCACCACTGAACCAATAAACAACATTCTTATCAATGGAGAAAAGATTGAAGTTATCAAGGACTTCATTCTTCTTGGATCAACTATCAACACTCGTGGAAGCAGCAGTCAAGAAATCAGACGACGTATTGCATTGGGCAAATCTGCTGCACAGGAACTTTTTTGAAGTATTGAAGAGCAGAGATGTCAGTTTGAGGACTAAGGTGCGCCTGACCCAAGCCATGGTTATTTTCAATAACCTCATATGGATGCGAAAGCTGGACAGTGAATAAGGAGGATCGTAGAAGAATTGATGCCTTTGAGTTGTGGTGTTGGAGGAGAATACTGAAAGTGCCATGGACTGCCAAAAGAACCAATAGATCTCTTTTGGAAGAAGGGCAGCCAGAGTGTTCCTAGGAGGCCAGGATGGCTAAGCTTCGTCTCTCCTACTTTGGACATATTGTCTGGAGGGAACAGTCACTGGAGAAGGATGTCATGCTGGATAAGGTGGAGGGTCAGAGATAAAGAGGAAGACCCCTAACGAGATGGATTAGCCAGGTGGCATCATTGATGGACTCAAGTGTGGCAGCGGTAGTGAGGTTGGCCCAGGATCGGACATTGTTTTGTTCTGCTGTGCATGGGGTCCCTATGAGTTGGTTCTGACTCGATGGCACCTGACAACAACAACAATAGGGTTTCCAAGGAGCAGCTGGTCAGCTTGAACCACCAACCTTGCAGATTTAATTTTACTTGGATCCAAAATCAATGCCCATTGGAGCAACAGACAAAACTTCAAATGATATATTGCTTCGGGCCAGTCTACTGCAAAGGACCTCTTTAAAGTGTTAAAAACAAAGATGAGACCTTGAAGACTAAGGTGCATCTAACCCAAGTTATGGCTTTTTCAGTTGCCAGTGTCCTGGTATGGTTGCTATAGGGTAAGCATTGAAGTGCTAACTATAAGGTCAGTGGTTCAAAACCACTAGCCATTCTTCTGAAACCCTATATAAGGTCACTATGAGTTAAAACCAACTCAACAGCACTTAACAACAATGACAACAATCTGCAAAAGTTGGACAACAAGTAGGGAAGACTGAATAAGTAATGCCTTTGGATTATGGTGTTGGCCAAGAATATGTAATGTGGTGCTGTAGGATCAGCACTGGACTGCAAACCACAAGGTCACCAGCTGCTCCTCAGAAACCCTGCACAGGGTTGCTATGAATTGGAACCGGCTCAATGGCACTTAACAACAAAAACAAGAGTGGAGTTCCAGATAAACAAACAAATCTGTCTTCTAAGAAGTGCAGCTAGAATGCTTATTGAAAAAGAAGATGGCAACACTTCGTCTTAATGTACTTTGGACATGTTATCAGGAAAAGGACATCATGCTTGGTAAAATAGAGGGCTAGAGAAAAAGAGGGAGACCTTTAAGGAGATGAATTGGCACAGTGGCTACAGCAGCGGGCTCAAGCCTAGCGATTGTTTTGAGGAAGGTACAGGACTGGGTTCTGTTTTGGGCAGTGTTTGGTTCTGTTGTGCATAGGGCTGCCATTAGAACTGACTCAGTGACAGTTAACAACAACAAAACTTGGCTCCAAGGAGCCCTGGTGGTGCAAGAAGTTAAGCACTGACCTATTCACTGAAAATGTGATGGTTTGAACCCACCCAGTGAATCTGAAGGAGAAAGACCTGGCAATCTATTCCTGTGAAAATTATTGCTTTAGAACAACACAACGGAGCAGTTCTACTCCGGCACATGGGGTGGCTATGAGTTAAGAACAGGATTCAACTCAGTGGCACCCAAAAACAACAACAACTTGGTTGGTTTTCCTCATTACTGTCCTGTTGTTGTTGTTAGGTGCCATCGAGTTGGTACCTACCCATAGCGACGTTATGCACAGCAGAACAAAACACTGCCCAATCCTGGGCCAACCTCATTACTGTTGCCACTCTTCAGTCCATCGATGCTGCCACCTGGCCAATCCATCTTGTTGGGGGTCTTCCTCTTTTTCTCTGACCCTCCGCCTTACCAAACATGATATCCTTCTCCAGCAACTGGTCCCTCCTGACAAGATGTCTGAAGTATGAGAGGCGAAGTTTGGCCATCTTAGCCTTTAAGGAGCACTCTGTCTGCACTTCTTCCAACACAGATCTGTTGGTTCTTTTGGCAGCCCATGGCACTTTCAATATTCTCCTCCAACACCAGAACTCAAAAGCATTATTCTTCTACGGTCTTCCTTATTCACTGTCCAGCTTTCGCATCCATATGAGGTTATTGAAAATACCATGGCTTGGGTCAGGGGCACCTTAGTCCTCAAGCTGACATCTTTATTATTCAGCACTTTAAAAAGGTCTTGTGCAGCAGATTTGCCTAATACACTACGTCATTTGATTTCTTGACTGCTGCTTCTGTGAGTGTTGATAGTTGATCCAAGAAGAATGAAGTCCTTGACAACTTCATTCTTTTCTCCATTAATAAGAATGTTGTTTATTGGTCCAGTGGTGAGGATTTTTGTTTTCTTGACATTGAGATGTAATCCATACCGAAGGCTTTGCTCTTTGATCTTCATCAGTAAATGTTTTAAGTCCTCTTCACTGTTAGCAAGCAAGGTTGTATCATCTGCATATCGCAGGTTGTTAATGAGTCTTCCTCCAATCCTGATGCCACATTTTTCTTCATAGAACCCAGCTTCTCGTATTATTTGCTCAGCATACAGGTTGAATAAGTGTGGTGAAAGAATACAACTTTGTCGCACACCTTTCTTAATTTTAAACCATTCAGTGTTCCCATGTTCTGTTTGAACAACTGCTTTTTGGTCCAGGTACAGATTCCTCATGAGCACAATTAAGTGTTTCGGAATACTCATACTTCACAACGTTGTCCATAGCTTGTCATGATCCACACAATTGAAAGTTTTTGCATAGTCAGTAATGAACAGGTAAACATCCTTCTGATATTCTCTGCTTTCAACCAAGATCTGTCGGACATCAGCAATGATATTCCTCATTCCATGGCCTCTTCTGAATCTGGCTTGAATCTCTGGAAGTTCTCTGTCAATGTATGATTATAGCCATTTCTGTATTACCTTTAGCAAAACTTCACTCTCATGGGATATCAAAGAGATTGTCCAATGATTTCCGTATTCCATTGGGTAACCTGTTTTTGGAATGGGCACAAATTCAGATCTCTTCCAATCAGTCGACCAGAGATTGTCTTCCAGATTTCTTGGCAGAGATGAGTGAGTGCCTCCTGTGCCACCTCACTTTCTTGAAAGATTTCTATTTGTATTCCATCAATTTCTGGTGCCTTGTTCTTTGCCAATTCCTTCAATGCACCTTGGACTTCCTCCTTCAGTGTCATTGGCTCTTGATTATCTGCTACCTCTTGAAACGGTTGAACATTAACCATTTCCTTTTGGTACAATGACTCTGTGTATTTCTTCCATCTTCTCTTGATGCTTTCTGCATCAGTCAATAATTTGCCCAGAGACTCTTTCAATAATGAAAGTCGAGGCTTGAATTTTTTCTTCAGTTCCCCCAGCTTGAGAAATGATGAGTGTGTTCTTTCTTTTTGGTTTTCTGATTCCAGATCTTTGCACATTTTGTTGTAATATTTGGCTTTTATCTTCCTGAGCTGATCTTTGAAATTTTCTGTTCAGCTGTTGGACCTCCTCATTTCTTCCATCTGCTTTAGCATCTTTATGCTGGAGGGCGAGTTTCAGTGTCTCTTCTGACATCCATTTTGACTTTTTCCTTCTTTCTTGTCTTCTTAATTACTTTTTGCTTCCTTCCTGTATGATGTTCTTGATGTCATCCCACAAATCTTCTGGTCTTCAGTTTTTAGTGTTTAATGTATCAAATCTGTTCTTCAGATGATCTCTAAGTTCAGGTGGGATAAATTCAAGGTCATATTTTGGCTCTCATGGACTTGTTTTCATTTTCTTCATCTTCAGCTTGAATTTGCATATGAATAATTGATGGTCTCTTCCACAGTCTGCCCCTGGCCTTGTCTTCCCTGATGATATGGAGCTTTTCCATCATCTTTTTCCTGCAGATGTAGTCAATTTGATTTCTATATATTCCATCTGGTGAGGTCCGTAAGTATAGACGTCTCTTACGCTGTCTAAAGAAGGTGTTTGAAATGAACAAGTCATTGGTTTTGCAGAATTCTATCATGCGTTCTCCAGCATCATTTCTATCACCAAGGCCATATTTTCCAACTACTGTCCTGTACTTTCCCTGAATAGAGTATTTAAAATACTTATTTTTATGTATAAATAGTTAAAATAGTTATTTTGCTTATTTTTAAAGTATTGCCTTGCTATCCTCATCATGAGTAAAATAAGTGAAAAAAGCTTGTTGTTAAGAGTCATTGAGTTCATTCTAATTCCTAGCAATCCTGTGTAGGGTTTCTCAGGAGCGGCTGGTGGGTTTGAACCACCGACCTTGCCATTAGCAATCCAGTAGTCCAGTGCTTATCCTACAGCACCACACCAGTTTGTTTGATCCTATAACTATTAAATGTCCCTGATAAAACTTAAGTATGGAAAAAACTAGGAAAAAATATTTTTTACAAAAATTCATTTTCAACAAGCCCACGATGTGTAGAAAGCTGTTAAAATTGGGCTTTCCCTCCGGACAAACCTTGTCTCCCTGCAGGTTTAAGCCAATGCTGTCTCTGCCTTTTTCATCTGTATCTTATTTCCTTCAAGGATCATTTTGCATCAGATCTGGGCCAAGTCCCCAGAGATTGGATTCCTTCTTAAGTAGCCTCTCTCTCTCTCACTCCTGCATTTTAACCACTTCTCTGAAGTTCAAAGTCAGGCAGACCTGGAAGACAGGCTGTCCAATATCATCAGTGAATCCCTCTGTCGTGAAATTCTCTGCTGTTCTTGTGCAGGCAGCTTGTTATCCATCGTCACTGGGCTTTTTTTTTTTTTTTTTTTCCTTTTAACTTTCATGGGGTCCATTTTTGAAACATGTAGTTTCTGATTCTGGTAACCATGTAACCATGGAGGTGATACTTAATGGGGGACAGCAACAGAAAGACTAATTAGAACTGGATTGCTTGTGGTTAACAGTTCTGTGCTTATAGAGACACATAATTTGTCCCAGCTGCTCTTGTTGTACTTTAAGAACACAAGTATTGCAGCAGGGTTGTTGTTTTAAGTGTCGTCGAGTTGTTTCTGGCTCATAGCAACCCTGTCTAGGGTTTCTGAGGAGCAGCAGTTGAGTTTGAACCACTGACCTTGTGGTTCAAATTGACCTTGCAGTTCAGGTCATTATCTCACAGTGCCACACCAGGGCTCCATTGCAACAGGGTTGTTGTTGTTGTTGTTAAGTGCCGTGGAGTCGATTCTGACCCATAGCTACCCTGCATAGAGTTTCCATGGAGCAGCTGGTGAACTTGAACCACTAACCTAACTGCGGTCTGATGCATTAGCCCCCAGCGCCATCGGGGTACCCATTTCATTCAGTTCCATAGCTACTAGAACCCACAGTTGGATTTTGCCCTCATCAGACATTGCAGATCTGCTAACATTGAAGTTCCAAAGCTACATGGAGGGCCACCATCTTTAACTGACCTGGTGAGGTTCAAATAGACTTTGCAGTCTAGTGCATTAACCCACAGCTCCACACAGGGCTCCCTTAGTGCGTTGTAAACTGCCACCTTGTTGTTCTGGATAAATGATAACTAGTATTATGGAGTCCATATTGGATAACCACAAAGTTGGTGGTTCAAACCCACCTGCTGCTCCTTGGAAACCCTATTCAGGGTCACGGAGTCGGAACTGGCTTGACGACACTCAACAACATTATTATGATGGGGTGGTGGTGGCGGCAATGAGGGCTCAGTCCAGACCAATGCTCCTCATGTGCAGCTGGGTTGCTGAACAGGAGCGTCCACACTAAGACAGACAACAAAGAAGGCCTAGAGACCGAATTCTGAAAACCAGCCAATGAAAATCCTGTGAATCATAATGATCCAATGCCCTTTGGTCTGATGTTGCCATGGGTGGGGGATGACTCATCAGCAGCTACCCACCACAAAGTTATGATGATGACTTAATTGAACAATAATTTAATCGAATAATTTAGTCAAATTATTGAATGTTGTTGTTAAGTGCCAGCAAGTCAGTTCCAACTCATAGTGACCTTGTGTAGGTTTCCAAGTAACGACTAGTGGGTTTGAACCACCACCTTGCAGTTAAAATCAACCTTGCGGTCCAGTGCTTGTCGTACAGTGGCACACCAGGAATCTCTGTTGCTGTCAGGTGTTGTCAAGTCGGTTAGAACTCACAGGGCCCTGATGCACAATAGATAGAAACACTGCTGGACTCTGCACCATCCTCACAATTGTTATGTTTGAGCCCATTGTTGCTGCTCCCATTCCTTCTAAGAGATCTCATTCTTAAAAGTCTTCAACTCAAATGCATCAATTTAAGAGCCCCTCGCTGAGTCAATACATCCATTGTATTTTAAGTCATGTTTCCAGAGAAAAGTTTAATAACCTCTAAGTAACTCTAGGAGTCCTGGTGTGGTACTGTGGGTTAATGTGCTGGACTGCAAAGTTGGTTTGATCTGCAAGGTCTGTGGCTCAGGGTCAACAGTTCCTCCTCAGAAACCCCATACAGGGTTACTGTGAGTCAGAGCTGACTCAAAGGCACTTAATGATAATCAGCTCTAAGAAGACACAGGTTTAAAACTTCATGCTGGCTCAAAGGTTAAACCCCATTGCAGCCAACATCCAGGGTCTATCCAAACAAATTTGTTTTCTGTATTTTTCAATAAACTGTTGTTTTTAAGTGCCGTCAACCCAATTTAATGAACTAGCCCTGCCAATTCTTTTGTCCAACTCAAATTTCAGTTGTCATACTGTTCATTTTGAAAGGATTTATAGGCAATGTTGTTGTTGTTAAGTGCTGTCGAGTCGATTCAGACCCATAGCGACCCTGTATAGGGTTTCCAAGGAGCAGCTGGTGAGCTTGATCCACTGACTTTGCAGTTCAAATGACTTTGCAGTCTGGTGCATTAACCCACAGTGCCAAACCAGGACTCCATTTATAGGTAATAGTGTCCCCCCAAAAAACTTATTTCTGAGATAATACAGATTGTTCAGAAACTGGGGCACATTACCCAAGAAGAATTTAGGAATGCTATATTTTAAGGGTTGGGTTGTTTTTCCACCCAGTACCCTAATAGATGTTTTCTTAATGAAAACACTCTCTCAGGACCATATAAAACTGCATTTATGTGCATAAGAAGTATGTAACATGTTCCCATGAAGTTAACAGGCCTGAAAAACAAAGTATTCTTTTCAAATTGTTTTTGGCATTAGCCTTAAATTACCACATCATTCAGGAATCATGGCAGCTAAGCTTGTTAGAGTTCCAAGTGGCATATAGTTTCCCCTTTTGGAAGTGAGCACTATGTTATAACTTATTATGTGTAAGTAAAAATTTATTTCTATGTTCAGTGAATGCTGATTAATTTATTTTTACAACTAAGTCTGCATTTCTTTTCCTTCAATTTAACTTTTTTTCTTTTTTAAGATTGCATAGCTTCTCTGAGATTGTTGAAATGTGAATGCTGTCTGGGACCTTATGTTCCTGCTTCTTCCATTAGAAGATGGTTGCTAAAAACATGAAGGTAGTGACTGGAATCTCATGATCCCACCCTTAGTCCGACGCCCTTCTTGTAATGATTTGATGTCCAGTTTTGTGCTGGCAGGTGATATTCAGAGTTTAAAGTCTGATGAATTCATATAAATAAATGGTGTTAGGTGCTAGTGAGTCAGTTCCTACTTACACTGACCCTATATGTTCTGGTGTGGCGCTGTGGGCTAATAATGTACCAGACTACAAAGTCGTTTCAACTGCAAGGTCAGTGGATCAAGCTCACCAGCTGCTCCTTGGAAAGCCTATACAGGGTCAGTATGGGTCAGATTTAACTTGATGGCACTTAACAACAACAACATACACAACGGAAGGAAACACTACACCGTCCTGGGCCATCCTCATCACTGCTGTTCCGTTTAAGTCCATTGTTGGAGTCACTGTGTCTTCCTGTCTCACTGAGTTCACTCTGGTTTTCACTGACTCTCGACTTTACCAAACACAACGTCCTTCTCCACAGACTGGGTCCTCCTGACAAATTGTTCAAAATATAAGAGACGAAATCTCGCTACCCTGGCTTCTAAGGAGCATTCTTGGTTATACTTCTTCCAACACAGATTTGTTTGTTCTTCTAGAAGTCCACGGTACTTTCAATATTCTCCTCCAACACCATAGCTCAAATGCATCAATTCTTCTACTGTCTTCTTTATTTATTGTCCAACTTTCACATACATACAAGGTGATTGAAAACACTATGTTTTAGATCAGGCACACCTTAGTCCTCAAACTGACATCTCTGCTCTTTAGCACTTTAAAGAGGTTCATAAATAAATAGATACTGATCTTTTAGTGATTTCCCCCCCTCATAATGAGGAGGGATATATGCCTAACAGCTAAAGGTAGATTCCAATTTCTGAAGTTTTATATCCAGATGCATTTCTAACTTGTCAGTAGTGGTAGGTGCCCACAGACAGGTGTCCTCGTTTTGCCCGCACCTCACATTATAAAATGTGGTTTTTATAACTAGAAGGCTGCAGTGTTCCTGCATCCAGCAGGTCAGCCGGCCCTATAGCTTCCAATAGTGTGTGTTTACTTTGTGCTTTTCTGTCACATTTTGTCTATTTCCACAATATCTCAAGCTTTTCCCAGAGTGTTATTGTATGTTGAGTAGACTTGTGGTGCTGTTGGATAAGCACTGGACTACTAATCATAAGGTCATCAGTTCAAACCCACCAGCCACCCCTCGGAAACACTATATTGGGCTGTTGTGACTTGGAACCAGCTCGACAGCACTTGCCAACATAAGCAGTATAGAACAGATACCTCTTTTCCATGCACTGTGAAACCTTAAAGTTCACATGACTGGCTTAATTGCGGCGTTGGCTTTATTGCGGTGGTCTACAGCTGAACCTGTAGATGGCTAGGCTTCGTCTCTCATACTTTGGACACATTGTCCCGAGAGAACTGTCGCTGGAGAAGGATGTCATGCTGGGTAGGGTGGAGGGTCAGAGAAAAAGAGGAAGACCCCTAACGAGATGGATCAGCCAGGTGACATCATTGATGGCATCAAGTGTGGCAGCGGTAGTGAGGTTGGCCCAGGATTGGACTTTGTTTCGTTCTGCTGTGCATGGGGTCGCTATGAGTCGGTTCCGACTCGATGGCACGTGACAACAACAACAACAGCTGAACCTGCAGCATCTCAGAGACCTGCCTGCTTTGTGAGCTTCAGTGATGGTTTCTCCAATGGCTGATAGCACCACCACCAACATCAACAGTAACACTAACACTCCACTTGTTGAGCCTCTACTATGTGCCAGACCCTGTCTTTGGCACGTTGAAGTTATCATTAGGTTTACACCTGAAATTTGTAACAATACTAAATATTAGATACTTTATCCATCGAAAGACCCTACCTTTGTCCCTTTATCTCATGTTATTATGGCTACTTATTATAGTTTTCTGTTGTTGTTGTTGTTAAGTGCTGTTGGCTCGGGTCCGACCCATAGCGACCCTGTATAGGGTTTCCGAGGAGCAGCTGGTGAGCTTGAACCGCCAACCTTGTGCTTCAAACCAAGTTTGTAGTGCAGCACATTAACCCACAGCATCACACCAGGACTCCTATTATAGTTTAGTTTGGGCTAAATAAACCTTTCTTTGAATTTGTATTTCCGCCTTAATTTTCATTTCATACAATCCAATAGGAACTCTGGTGGTATGTTGTTGTTGTTAAGTGTCATTGAGTTAGTTTCAACTCACGGTGACCATGTATAGGGTTTCCAAGGAGCAGCTGGTGAGCTTGAACCTCCAACCTTACAGTTCAAATGACTTTGCAGCCCAGCGCATTAACCCACAGTACCACACGGGTTACAAATTGGGCTGCTAATTGGAAGTTCAGAGGCCTGGTGTGGCACAGCGGGATAATGTGCTGGACTTCAAGGTCAGTTTGAGCCTCAAGGTTGGTGGTTCCAACCCATCAGCCACTCCTTGGATATCCTTTCCAGGGTTGCTATGAGTTGGAACCGACTTGACGGCACTTAACAACAACAATTGGAAGTTTAGCAGTTCGAGTCCACCAGCTGCTCCACAGGAGAAAGATGAAGCTTTGTGCTTCCATAAAGATTTACAGCCTCACAAACCTTGTACGGGGTCTCTATGCGTTGGCACACAACCACCACCACCAGGATCCAGTAGATGAGTGAGAAAAGGCAACTGCCGTGGGGTCTGCTTTGACTCTGGTGACCTTTTGTGAAACAGAATGAAGCCATGTTGACCCTGCACCGTCTGCGTGTTCACATTTGGGTCCGGGGTTGTGCTCAGGGTTTCTCACTTTTTTTGCAGACTCTCTGCTTTACCAAACATGATGTCATATTTTTAGTGATTGGCCTTTTTTGACAATGTCCTTTCTTCTGAGAAACATTCTGGTTGTATTTCTTTTAAGACTGATTTGTTTGTTCCATATTCCATATTCTTCACCAACAACATAGTCCAAATACATCAATTTTAACTCCTCATCTTGTGTGTGTGTGTGTGTGTGTGTGTATCTGTAAACCTTTTCTTGACTTTTTAAAAACAGTTTTTGTTTTGAATTGAGTGATAGTTTACATGGGAGAACATTGGCTTTACACCATCGTTTCATTGCAATGATTACAGTCTCCTCCGTGCATCATTATTCCACAGTATTTGCTTCTATTCTGTTTTATTTGGGGGGAGGGCAGGATGTACACAAAAACACTCATGAATATATAATAATTTAAACAACCAAAGGGCATAGTCTGCAAGCCTGCCTCCTGGCTGCCAGCACGTAGTCTTTCTCTTTTCATGAATCTAGAGTCCTCAGTTGCTCCTTCTCTCCCATGTCCTCATCTCTGCCTCCATCTCTGATGTTGCTGCTTCTCTGGATAGGGTTCTAGACTTTTTACATGCAATATTTGTCCTTTATGTAATTGATTAATTTTACTCTGACTCCTGGTGTGGTGCTGTGGGTTAATGCACTGGACTGCAAAATTGGTTTGAACAACAACAACAACAATTTTACTTAGCGTAATGTCTTCCAGGTTCATCCATGTTATGAGGTGTTTCACAGATTCATCATTATTGTTTAATGTTGGTGTAGTGTTTCAATGTGTGCATATACCATAGTTTGTTTATCCATTTAGCCATTGTTGGACCCTTAGGTTGTTACCAATACGTCATCTTTTCCATCACCTCATATGTAGGCAAGTTTCGTTTTTATTATTGGTAAGTGCCATCGAGTCGGTTTTGAGTCATAGCGACCCTATGAATGAAACACCTTGCAGTCCTGTGATACACAGTAGTTGGGTAATCAAAAAGAAAGACAGAAAATAAATTTAAGGAATGATGGAATCTTATGCTTCTCCTTATTTAATATATTGGTTGTTGTTAAGTCAGTTGCGACCCTGTATGTGGTTTCCGAGGAGGAGCTGGTGGGTTTGAACTGTCAACCTTGTGGTTCGCAGTCCAGCTGATCCTACAACACCACACTATGTAACCCAAATCAAAGATACTGTCCCATTGCCTAATCGTATTTGAGTGGAATGTATATGAAGACTTTGTCATTAGAGCATCCTTTCCTTCCTTTCCTTTATCTACAACTAGAGTTCGCTCAGTAGTGCTCTGGCCACAAGAAGCACTCCAGCCTCCTACTGACCAACCAGGGTCCTATTTGGATGCCTTAAGAAACTTCCGGACCTTTCTTCTAGCTCACTCTAGTTCCCTTCAGTCCATTCTCCATGTAACAGCCAAAGTGTTGTTGTTGTCATCAGGTGCCATTGAGTAACTTCCAACTCATAGAGACCTTATACACAACAGAATGAAACACCACCATTTGTCCGTCAGTGTGTTGTACTGTGGTTGCTTGTGTGTCGCTGTGATACTGGGAGCTATGCCACCGGTAGTTACTATCAATACCAGCAGGGTCACCCATGGTGGACAGGTTTCAGCCGAGCTTCCAGAGTAAGACAGACTAGGAAGAAGAAGAGATGTACCACTTTGGAATGGGTTGTTGTTGTTGTCAGGTGCCATTGAGTCGGAACCGACTCATAGCGACCCCATGCACAGCAGAACGAAACAATGTCCGATCCTGGGCCAACCTCACCACCGCTGCCACCCTTGAGTCCATCAATGTGCCACCTGGCCAATCCATCTCGTTAGAGGTCTTCCTCTTTTTCTCCCACCCTCCACCTTACCCAGCATGACATCCTTCTCCAGCGACTGTTCCCTCCGGACAATATCTCCAAAGTAGGAGAGACGAAGCTTAGCCATCCTGGCCTCCAAGGAGCACTCTGGCTGCACTTCTTCCAAAATAGATCTATTGGGTCTTTTGGCAGTCCATGGCACTTTCAGTATTCTCCTCCAACACCACAACTCAAAGGCATCAATTCTTCTACCATCTTCCTTATTCACTGTCCAGCTTTCGCATCCATATGAGGCTATTGAAAACACCATGGCCTGGGTCAGGCGCACCTTAGTCCTCAAGCTGACATCTCTGCTCTTCAATACTTTAAAAAGTTCCTGTGCAGCAGATTTGCCCAATGCAATACGTCGTCTGATCTCTTGACTGCTGCTTCTGCGAGTCTTGATAGTTGATCCAAGAAGAATGAAGTCCTTGACAACTTCAATCTTTTCTCCATTGATAAGAATGTTGTTTATTGGTCCAGTGGTGAGGAGTTTTGTTTTCTTGCTGTTGTTAGGTACTGTCAAGTTGGTTCTGTCTCACAGTGACCCTATGCACAACAGTAGGAAACACTGCCTGGTCCTGCACCCGCCTCATAATTGTTACTCTTGATTCCATTGCTGCTGCCACTGTGTCATCCATCTTGTTGAAGGGCTTCCTCTTTTTTTCTGACTCTCCACTTTACCAAGCATGATGTCCTTCTCCAGGGACTGGTTCCTCCTGATAACATGTCCCAAGTATGAGAGGTGAAGTCTCATCATCCTTTCTTCTAAGGAGCATTCTGGCTGTACTTCTTCTAACACAGATTGGTTTGTTCTTCAGGCAGTCCATGATACTGTTAATATTCTTTTCCAATACGACTCAAATGCATCAGTTTTTCTATGGTCTTCTTTATTCATTTCCAACTTTCACATGCAAATGAAGCGATTGAAAATACCATGACTTGGGTCAGGCCCACCTTACTCCTCAAAGTGTCATCTTTGCTCCTGAGCACTTTAAAGAGATCTTGTATAGTAGATTTGCCTAATGCAGTACTTCATTTGATTTCTTGACTGCTTCTTCTATAAGTGTTGATTGTGGCTCCAGGCAAAATGCAGTCTTTGACAACTTCAATCTGTTCTCCATGTATTGTGATATTATTATGTTGTCTAGTTGTGAAGATTTGTGTTTTCTTTACATTGAGATGCAATCCATAGCGAAGGCTGTGTTCTTTGGTCTTAATCAGTAAATATTTTAAGTCCTCTTCACTTTCAGTAAGGAAGGTTGTATCATCTGAATATTGCAGGTTAGTAACGAGCCTTCCTCCAATCCTGATGCCATGTCCTTCTTTATATAATCCTGCTTCTGAATGGTTAGTCACTGAAAGTCTTATGATTAGCAGTGCAATAGCCAAAATGATCCCTCTAAAATGTAGAGTACAGGCTTTCACTCCCTGCATCTCAAATTTCTGGTCATTTCTTAACCTTTGGTCCAGGGCCAACATATCCCTGGCTCTTCTCCAACCTCTCTTCTACCCACTTCCCCTTTCCTTCTTTCCTTCAGCTGTTCCTCATACACACCAGGCGCTCGGGAGTCATGCTCCAGAAGGCACCATTTACCTTAGAACACAGTCTTCCTTCCAGAAGTTGGTACCTGATGCTTCCTTTACCAAGACCTTCCTTTTTCATACCGTTTGGGTCTCCCTGAGGCCCTAGTTAAAGCATCACTGTGATACAGTGGGTAAAGCAATCTTCTGCTAACTGACGGGTTGGTGATTCAAACCCACTAGCCGTGTTGCAGGAGAAGGATATGCTGATCTGCTTTCTTAGAGAGTGCAGCCTTGGAAATCCAATGGTTCAGTTCTGCTCTGCCGTACAGAGTCACTGTTAGTCGGGACTGACTCAGTGGCCCTGGGCCTGGCTGTGGACGCACTGATGAAGACAGCTCCAGCGTGAAACACTTCCTGATGATATCTTTTTACTGTGTTTCTTTTTGGAATCCCGAATGGTATACATGGTTAACATTCTCAGCTGCTAACTGAAAGATTGGAGTTCAAACTTACCCAGAGGTGCTTCAGAAAAGAGAGATGTCAATCGGCTTCTTAAAAAGCAGCCACTGAAACCTCCACTCTGGCACACAGGATTGCCTTAGAGTGGAGTTATATCGATAACAACATTGTTGCTAAGTGCCGTTGAGTCGATTCCAACCCATAGTGACCCTGTATATGGTTTCCAAGGAGCCGCTGGTGAGCTTGAACCACCAACCTTGCAGTTCAAACGACTTTGCAGTCTGGCATGTATTAGCCCACAGCACCACACCATAGCAACATAGCAACTGTTTTTTTGGTCTTTTTACTGGTTTGGCGTAATGGTTACGAATTGGGCTGCAAACCGCAAGATCAGCAGTTCGAAACTACCAGCTGTTCCGCGGGAGAAAGATGAGGCTTTCTGCTCCCATAAAGCTCTGGTAGTGTAGTGGTTACGAATCGGGCTGCCAACCTCAAGGTCAGCAGTTCGAGACTGCCAGTGGTTCCGTGGGAGAAAGATGAGGCCTTCTGATCCTGTAAAGATTTACAGCCTTGGAAACCCTGTGCAGGGTCACTATGAGTCAGAACCGAGTCCACGGTACTTAACAACAACAACAACAAAGATTTACAGCCTCGGAAACCCTGTATGGGGTGACTATGAGTTGGAACCGACTCCATGGCACCTAACCACCACCACCATCTTTTTATTGTGTTGTTGGCCTTCTTACAATGTAAAATCTCAGTGTCAGGTACGTGGTTGGTTTTCATTATTGTTGTTAAGTGCTGTTGAGTGGACTCCAACTCTTAGTGTCCTTGTATAGTGTTTTCAAGGAGTCCAGTCCGGTGCTTATCCTACACTGCCACACCAGGATTCCATTAGTACATGTCAAATCCATGAATGCACAAAGGAGAAAGCAGAACTTTTGACTAACATGTCTCCTTTTAATAACCAATTGTTTTCACTCATCCAATTTATATACTTCAAATACATTTTATATCTTCTGCCTTTTTATCTATGTTAGTCTAAATGGCAGGAAAATTAGATTGAACATTCCTCTATTTCTTAATTATTTTAATTTTCCTGTCTTGAACCTAAATTTGTCTTTCTGTTCTACTAAAGAAAATCCTTAAGATATGCGTTTTTTTTTTTTTTAACAGTCTCCAATGGATTGTCTTAAAAATCAAAGTCACATTTTTGAGATGCCATCCTCTGGGTCTGATGGGGTTGTGATTGCTTTTTCTGAGTGAGTCCCATTATCTGGCTTCTCTGTCACTTTCATGGAGTCAGAGGAAATGTGGTTCCGATTATGTTTTCCATAAACATGGTCCAGAAATCCCCTCTCTGATTCTAATGTCATTCTCCTTTCTTGTCTGCCAAGTTACTCCTGGGGGGGTTTCTTGGAGTCCAGTAAAAAAAACCAGTTCTCCGTTGAGAGTTTCTTGACCTGCGCCACCCCTGGAACAAGGGGTCCTGCATCGGAACCCCTTTCACATGGAGAATTTAAGTCCCTCTGAGGATGGCAGGTTGACAGCCCTGATTGGTCCGTCCACCACCTCGCTCTTTGCTGGACTCATTCCATGTTTGAAGAAAGATCAAATGATCCCCACCAGCTCTTTTTATTGTCACAGATCTTGGAGAGCTTGTAGGTTTGGGTCCAGATCCTCACAATGCAATGAAAATCACTTTAACGTGAATAGAGGAATTCTTTGGTTTCTCAGTGCATATAAAAGTTATGTATACACTGTTTATTGGAGTCTTGGTGTGGTGCTGTAGGGTAAGCACTGGATCACAAGGTTGATTTGAACCACAAGGTTGATTTAGTTCCAACTCATGGCAGTCTCATGTGTGTCAGAATAGAACTTTAGGATTTTCAGCCATGTTGTCTATTAAAGTGAGCAATGATAATAGTACTACGAAAAGGTTTAGACTCTGTGAGGATGACCAAAATGTGACAGAGACACAAAGTAAACACACGCTGTTGGGAAAATGGCAGTAATGGGCTTGCTCGACGCAGGGCAGTCATAAACCTTCAGTCTGTAAAACGCACAGTGTCTTTGATGCACCCTCAAATGAAGCACCGTAAATGAATTGTTCCTGTGTGTTATACTAGTCGAGACTGCCTCTTTTTTTTTCATCTCTGTCTGCTCAGCAGAGCACTTTGATGAACAAAACTTTCTACCTTTGTTTTAATTCACTATGAATCTGAACCGACTGGAAGACGCTTCACAAAACAACAATGAAAACATTTAATGAGTAATACATGTCCTTTTCATACTCCCTGCTTGAGACGCCACAAACCTAAAACATATTTATGCATCTACTTTTCCTGACTGCCCTCCTACGTTGCAAATCTGATCGAATGTGCCCTCTGTGATTCATTCATTAATTCATTCCTTCTACAAATCTTGCCTGAGTGCCTGTCCTACCCCAGGCACTAAGCTGGGTGTTGCAAATCTCTTCGGGAACAGAACCAGCATGGCTCCATCTCAGGAAGCCGGTGGTCTCATTGGGAGTGGGAGACAGACGCAAATTCCAGAAAGCACCAGGAAGGTACTAAGAAGGGTACTGGGATGCAAAATAAGAAAGGGCCAAGGTCCTGCTTTCCCTCAACTGTTGTAACTTAGTGTCACAAACCATACAAGTGTATTTCCCCACAGATCTGGAGTTCAGGAGTCACCCTGAGAGGAGGTGTGACTCTGAAGGTACCCACATAGCCATGTTCTCTCTGAGGCTTTACAAGAGGACTGTTTTCTCATCTCTTCTAATCCCTGGTGGCCTCAAGCATTCCTTGGCTTGCAGCGGCATCCCTCCCACCTTGGCCATCATTGTCACATGGCTGACTTTCTTCTGGGCCTGTCGGTTTCTGTATCTCTTCTTATAAAACACCAGCCATACTGGGTAGGGCTCAACCGACTCTAGTTTGGCCTAGGGCACAATGTCAGATTGCCCAATAGGCAACATAAGCATGGGCTTACTTATGCTTACTTGCTAATCTGTAGTGAACAATTTTACATTTAAAAAAATCATATTAAAGATTCTGTTTTTAGAAATGGTTGGCATCTGCCTGTCTCCCAACCCCACAGCACCTTCTTATGGAATCAAAGCCTCTTTTCAAATTTATAATTCTTGACAGGGATGAAGTATGTAGTAAATAAGGTAAGCATGGGTTTACTTGTATTTACTAATCTATCATAAACCATGTCATGCTTTCCACCATAACAAAGATATGGTGAAACCCGTGTGAAATTGTTCATTGTTGTTGTTAGTTGTTGGGTGTTGTCAAATCAATTCTGACTCAAAGCAACTCTGTGATGTACAACAGAAGGGAACACTGCCCAGCCTTGTGCCATCCCCACCACTGCTACACTTGAGCCCATCGCTGCTGCCACTGTGCCCGTCCATTTCGTTGGGGGTCTTCCTCTTTTCTGCTGACCCTCCACTTTACCAAGTATGATGTCCTTTTTCAGGGACTGGTCCTTTCAGATTAGTAAATAAGCACAAATGAGCCATGCTTCTCTTTCTTATTGGTTAATTAGCCATGCTAATTTCAGCATGAGGAACAGATTAACCAATAAGCAAGATGGATTACTTAAATTAACTAAATTGTTAATTGTATTTGCAAAGATACTGTTTCCAAATAAGGTCACATCCACAGGTACCAGGGATTAGGATTTGAACATCTTTTTTGAGGCGGGGGAGAGCAACACAAATCAACCCATAATAGTTATGCACCTGGAGTGGGGTGACAGGGAAGTCATGTCTGCCTGACATTTAAGCCATGGTTAAGAAAAGAAAGACCGTGGAGGGAAGAGGGAGACCCCGACAGTAGAAATGGCAGGGAGTAAGGTTTTAGGTGGATGGATGCCAGTGGAGCCAGTTCCTTGACAATGAGGGGTCTGGGTAGTCAGCTAGGGTCAAGAAGTTTGTGGCAGGGAGGTTAGACCTGGTTCTAAGAGCAATTGGAAGCCATGATTCTATGTACATTGCTGGAAAATTATTTCGGGCAGTGTTTCATTCTGCTGTGCATTGGGTTGCTATGAGTTGGTAATGACTCAATGGCCCCTAACAACACCATTCTGGTTGTACATTGGTGGTAAGAAAGAGCAGAGAATCTCATTAGAGGAAACTAGTGCAATTGGCTTTCCCCCAGTCATTGAGCTGGTTATGAGTCATACCCACTCTTTATAGGGTTTCTGGGACTGTGAATCATGAAGGGTGGCAGGCAGCCTCATCTTTCTCCTGTGGAGTGGCTATGGGTTTAAACTGCCTAAGCCATCACCTAAGCCGCATTGCCACCAGAGCTTCTTAATGCAGTAGGCTAGGCGAGAAATAACTGCGGCTTGGACAGGGAAGGCGTCAATGGAGATGGATTCAGAATCTATAAGATGGACTGACTGGTTGGTTGAGAAATGGAAGCACTCAGGTAAGATTCCCAGGAGACTGACTAAAACCACCTGCCAAGACCGTGAAATTGCAAGTCGAGTCTTAAATGCCCACCCACATGATTTTCTCCAGGCCAACAGTTTTACACTGTCAGCAAAATGCCCCTGCCACTTTCATCCCTGTTTTCTCTTTTGAGTGTTTCAGTAACTTCTGACTTGTAGACAATTCTGACAATGCAGAGTTGAATCCAGTTCAAGCTCGTCCAGAAACATTTTCTTTCAGTCTTAATTATCTGAGCTCCATCACATGTGTTATCTGAAGGGTGTTGATCTCTTTCTATTGACATGATAAATATTCAACAGGCATGATAAATATTCAGCAGGCATGATAAATATTCAGCAGCTCATAAAGGAGCTCTGGTAGCGTAGTGGTTATGAATCGGCCTGTGAACCTCAAAGTCAGCCGTTCGAAACTACCAGCTGCTCTGTGGGAGAAAGATGAGGCGTTCTGCTCCGGTAAAGATTTACAGCCTCAGAAACCCTGTACAGGGTCTCTATGGGTCGGAACCGACTCGACGGCACACAACACCACCACCAGGCATATTCATATAAATATTGGTTCAAACTCATAAAGCTCATAAAGGAGCTCTGGTAGGTTTCGGGCTTCGAAACCGCAAGGTCGGCAGTTCGAAACTACCAGCAGCTCCGCGGGAGAAAGATGAGGCTTTCTGCTCCCGTAAAGATTTACAGCCTCGGAAACCCTGTACAGGGTCTCTATGGGTCGGAACCGACTCGACGGCACTTAACAACAACAACAACAATTGGTTCAAACACAAAATGTGAAGAAGCAACAGTCAAATATCTAAATTATGGCTTTTTGTATAAAGCTGTCTTTCCTCTGTAGATTTCACTCAGATGAGGGGCTTCATAAGGTTTGTGGAACAATAAAATAAAAAGAAAATGGAATTTTTTGAAGTCCTCCCACACCCTGTATTCCATTTGGTTTCTTTTCCATTTTAATCCTTTAATCTTTCATTCTTTTTTAAACGCAATCAATTGTTTTAAACCTCGTGGCTGATGTTACTGCCTCCATGTTTTTGAGATGGAGTTGTTGGTTCCCCGCCCAGTGATATTTTGTTTTTACTCTAGCTTTTTCTGATGTCTATCTTCTGAGGCTCCTGTGACTTGAAATAAACATTTCCAAACTAGAAAGACCATTACGTTGGCTATTTGCTTTGCACCTTTTGGTTAACATCATTAAGTCTTTGTTCCCTTTTCTGTCTTTTAAAAGAAGATTGCAAATCCAAATTTACTCATCAGTTCCCAATTAAGACTCTATGTTATTCCTCTAGATGCCACTAGGACTAAGGGATGCCTGATCCAATTTGTGGTATTTTCATTTGCCTCATATGCACATGAATGTTAGGCGACAAATAATGAAGACCCAAGGGATGTCTTTAAATTACGGCGTTGGTGAAGAATATTGAATGCACCATGGGTACCCAGAAGAATGACTAAGTGTGTGTTGGAAGAAGTACAGCTGGAATATTCCTTAGAAGCCAGGATGGAGAGACTTCATCTCTCATTTTTTGGTCATGTTATAAAGAGAGTCCAGTCCCTGGAGAAGGACATCATGCTTGGTAAAATAGAGGGTCAAGGAAAAGGAAGAAGACCCCCTAATGAGAGAGATTGGCACAGTGGCAGCAATAATGTGCTCCAACATAACAGCACTGTGAGAATGGTACAGGACTCAGCAGTGCTTCGTTGTGTTACCCATAGGGTCGCTCTGAGTTATAACCAACTGGACAGTGCCTAACATTATTCCTCTATTATAGTGAATTTGTTGACCTTTTAGTCATTTTAGAAAGACCACGCCAATTTCTAAAAATTACCGCTAGGGGTCAGAATTGACCCGACGGCACTTAACAACAACAACAGTATTTAACGACATAGTGTTTTTCTTCTATCTAGAACCTGGAGTCCCGGTGTGGCACTGTGGGTTAATGTTCTAGACTGCAAAGTCGGTTTGAAGCTCAAGGTCGGTGGCTCAAGCTCACCAGCTGCTCCTTGGAAACCCTACACAGAGTCGCTATGGGTTGGAACTGACTCAACAGCATTTAACAACAACAACAATCTAGAACCTTTCATGTTATGGAATTTGAATATGTGCACAAATATGGCTGAATGCAAAAATGTTAGATTTTGGTTTTCAAGTCTCTTTCCTTTTGCACTATTACTAATTTAGCTTGTGGTTTTTGTAAGAGGAATTAAAACAACAACAACATGAAGAAACAGCCATGTTTGGGATGAGGAGACTTTTATTAAACATATGTCAGTTCTCCCCCAAGTTAATCAATACATTCGTTGCATTCAAAACTTAAATAATAAAATAAAGTATCCATATAGTTGGAGTCCTGGTATGGCACAGTAGGATAAGCACTGGACCATAGAGTTGGTCTGAATGTCAGCGTTGATGGTTCAAACTCACCAGCTGTTCCTTGGAAACCCTATACAGGGTCACTACGAGTCAGAACCAATTCGACGGTACTTAACAATAACAACACCCATATAGTTAGATGATTACTAAGCTAGGAAGCAGTGCCTGCTCAGGACATACACAGCAGGTTCAATATCATGTTTAATGTACTAGCTCTTCAACTAATTTTGGGCAGAAGATGTACTTATCTTTTCCCCCCTAAATCTGGGTAATTAAGGAAAGGGTCAATCTACAAGCATTGAATGGACTTAATGTTATTACCATTTGCATAATAATGGAAGTAAAATTATGGTTCAAATAACTTGACCAAGTTTACACTAACAATAGTACAGTGGAGAATCAAATCAGAGCTTATCAGATAATGAAGACCTTTCACCTTCTGTTCCACTATTCCATATGAACTGCTCTGTCTGCAGTTAAAACTGTTTAAATACTTTTAAATACTAAAACTTAAAATATAGTAGGACTGAAAAAGGTATTATTATAATTGTGCTCTTTAGGTAGACAGAATCATAAAGTGATTTTAAAAAATTATTCCAGTGGGAACCAATTCTGGAAAATGAAATGTAAAAAGTGAAAAAAGTTGTTCTGAAAAAAATAATTTAAAGATTTATTTTAATTCAATGAATTTGAAAGTCTTATCTTGTATAAAACTTTTGATTTTTTAAAATGAAAGATGAAAAGCAATATATATGTTTAAATAAAATGCAGGTTTTCCAGGTTACCTAAAAATCCATAAAACAAAAACCAAGAACCAACAAAAATTAAAACCCAATCCCCCCAAAATGCAAAACGTTTGTTTTCAGAGATCATATGGAGTGGCCTATGTTGAAGAGTTATGCTATAAAGATACAACTATTCATCTTTACTTTTTAGGAGTAAAAGAAAAGGGAGGAAACCATAAGTTCAGAGAAGAAACTAGTCTACAGTGCTAATAACCTACACGGTCTACGATCCCATCAACACTGAGATCAAAAGAGCTAGATAGTGCCCAGCTACCTCTACCCACCATTCTGCTCAGGGCCACGATAAATGGGCCCCAATTAAAAGGGAGGAAAATGCAAAACAGAGCTCAAATTCTTAAGAAGTCTAGGGTTATTGAACAACTATGAGTCAGAACCGACTTGACAGCACCTAACAACAAGACTTAACAACAACAAACAACAACTTATTGGTCACATATAGGTGTGTTTTTTTTCCAGTCTCTCTCTTTCCATGATTCTAGAGTCCTCAGCTGCTGCCACTGTTCATGACCCCATCTCTGCCTCCATCTTTGGTGTCACTACTTTTCTGGATAGGACTTCACATTCTGCTCATGCTCTTCTCCCTTGATGGCCCTAGGGTC
>NW_006408614.1:1121929-1123426 GCF_000296735.1 Chrysochloris asiatica | reverse complement strand
ACAGCTCCTCTCCCTCCCTGAGTCCAGTGTCCCAGCCTCTCCATCTGTCCATGTCATTGTCTCTGTCTCTATCCTTGGCGTCTCTGTCTCTCTGGGTAGTGTACCGCTCTCCGCTCTTCTCACTTGATGGTCCCAGGGACCTCTGCTCCTGGGCTGCAAAATCAATCACTCCCCTCCTTTTGTCAAAAAACAACTACCTCTATATTTTCTACCCTCACAGTCAGTCCTGATGGCAATTATTCACTGTTGTACCACAAGAGTCTTATCCCTATTTCCTTTCACCAGCCCGGTCCCAACAGATTGGCAATCATTCAGTGGAGATTGTACATTCCTGCCCCCCTCCCCCCCCAATCTGGAACTAGGTTCCCTCTTGAAAGCTTGTAAACCAGTCACTTCTTGTCAATGTCTAAGTTGCCCATCTCTGTCAACCCTGTGTATGAAGGGGGTGGGAGTGATCCTCGCTGTAAAGATTTGTTCCATTTTTTGAGTTATTACTTCCATAAGTATAAGTAAAGTTCACCAAATTGTAGCAGGTTGCTCTCCCCCCAAACCCTTCCTTCTTCTTCTAGTAGAGTTCTGATCATCCAGCCATTGAAGCCAGGTGAAGTGGGTAAATATATCTGCAAGTATGGGTGTTCTTGTGCATCTCCCCTCAGCTTTCATATCAGCTGGACACTTCATTCTCTGCTCTAGTCCTCTGTGGCCATGTCACTGCCTCTGGGCCCAGGAGTTCCCGGGTCTTGACATACTGCTGGCCATCTAGGTCTCCACTGGGATTCACAGGGGTCTATTGAATGTGGTTGGACTTAGCTCGTAATTTCATTGCTTTTTTTCTCCCTCTTCCCCTTATCGGTGATCAACACGGTCACCAGTCAGACCACCTGTCTCCTCATGTATTCCCCTTGAGTCTCAGTCTTGGAAGGGAGTTTGCTCTGAGGGGTCCCGAGCACTTACCTTGATGGTCCTGGGTGAATAGCTTACTTGTTCTTGTAGTAATCAGTCAGACTGCCATTATTGTTTCGGATTTTTCCTGCCGGTCTTTCTTTCATGAAGTATCTTCTGTTCTTCTAGCTGCTCCAGGCTGGTCTACTCATCCTTTCCAGTGGAAATTTCCTGCCTCAGACGATTCTGGATGGTGTTCTGGATTCCACCTATGGTCTTATGCAATGTAAAGGCTCCACAGGAAGCCTCTTTCACTGGGCAACTTCTAGCCCCCTTTAAGGTATTCCAATCAGTTGAAGGCTGAAGATGGACTTATAAGTTTTCTGTAGTGAAGTTTCTGGCTATTCCTTTCTCCCTCCTTTAGTGTCTATCTTACAATGGTAGGCAAGGGAAACCAAGATTCAAAAGACAGCCAAGTATCTTAACATTATTCGCCTTTTACCCCTTCAAACCATGCTTCAATCCCTGTATCCCGGAACCCTGTTGTTCCAAGGTTGTGCATACCTCATCATTTACCTCTGTCCCACTTAGCCCATGTGAACCTGCTTAACTGTT
>NW_006408614.1:1105652-1120494 GCF_000296735.1 Chrysochloris asiatica | reverse complement strand
AATTAAGTGCTCACTGCTTGGTCCAGTAACTGGACATGTTCAGAGAGCAGTGTGAGAGTACCTCCTTATTCCAGGAGCTCTGCTCTGAAGGATTCTTGCCAATGCAAAGTTTGATAGTATATCCAAGATTGGCTGAAAAGCCCCCTTCCTTCCAATTTCCCTATCTTTAGATTCCCTGCCTTTAAAGTTTTCAATGGCTGATTTTCAGAAATTTTTATCAGATCTTTCTTCCTAGGTACCTCTTAGTGGATTCAAATTTCTTTAGAGCCACTGCTTAAAGGAACGATAATCCACCATTATTGAGCAAAATGTGCCATCTTATTTAAACCTAGGTAGTAGGTGCCATCCCTATTCTGGAGGACACACAGTTAATCAAAGTTGCAACCTCGGTCTTCTGGCCCTGTGTTCTTTGTGTTACACAACCTCAATCTTTTCTTTCTTAGGAAGGTCAATTAGGAAGAGGTGACAGAAGATGTGAGTCATTTACAAAAGGAGGCTACTTGAATCAGAGCATAACAACTCTTTAGTGATAGGAGGAAATGGAGAATTTGCTGGTCAAAGCAATAACCCTTTCAAAACTGGCTCAGAATTTACATCTGTGAACCTCTTTTCCAACAACAATCAATAGTCTGTGAGTCAGGAAAATGTTTCAGAATTGCCCTATCTCATGTGCATCTCCACAATGCATATTTAGATGTACCTTGAATGTTTTGCTTCAAAATAGAATAGCATTGTGTATTACATACAGTATATATATATTTTTAGACTGGATCATTAGTGTGGCACCATAGGACAAATACTTGACTGCAATGTCAGTTTGAACCACAAGACGGTTCAGATCCACCAACCACTCCTTGGAAATGCTATACAAGGTTGCTCTGAATCAGAACCAACTCGACTGCACTAAACAACAACAGTTTGTTGTTGTTGTTAAGTGCTGTCGAGTCGATTCCGACCCATAGCGACCCTGTACAGGGTTTCCGAGGGTGTAAATCTTTACGGGAGTAGAAAGCCTCATCTTTCTCCCGCGGAGCGGCTGGTAGTTTCGAACCGCTGACCTTAAGGTTCGCAGCCCGATTCGTAACCACTACGCTACCAGTTTATCACAGCTATTTTAACATACTCTGAAAAATAAGCATTTCTAGTGCCATTCTCATTCTGTCTTTCTATTTTCCTGAAGTGAGAATATTAGAAAATTTCATGATCACAGAACACAGGGTTCCTGAGTCAACACCAGTGAAGTTGTTTCAATATGCAATTCAATGATCATGTATGGATCTCCTCTTTTGGGAACTTTTCTTTTCGTATATCATCAGTAATGTTTTCCAGTCTTTTCCTTAAAGGAAAGCAAAACCAAACTTTCCTTTTTTTGCTTACACTCTCCCATTTAAGTAAAAGCCTGTATCTCTTGTAACATTGTACCAGTTTCCCTTTGCTAAACATCAAATCACCTGAAAGCTTAGTTAAGACAACAGTCACTTATTTCACCTATGTTCCATGTAGGCTGACAGTTTTGGTTGTCTTCAGGTAAAGGAGATGAAACTACATCCTACAAGATCTGTTTAAATCATCCAGTTCTCGTCCAAATTTTCACCATAATCCCATCAGCCACTGCATCCCCATATCTGATTCTAGCCTTATTGCTGTTAGATGCCATTGAGTCAGTATGGACGCATAGCAACCTTATGCACAACCGAACGAACTATGCCCGGTCCTGCGCCATTCTCACAATTGTTGTTATGCTTCAGTCCCTTGTTGCTGCCACCGTGCCCACCCATCTCATTGGGGGTCTTCCGCATCTTCGCTGACACTTCACTTTACCAAGCATGATCTCCTTCTGAAGGGACTGGTCCCTCCTGATAATTTGTCTGAAGTATGAGAGACAAAGTCTGACAATTTTGACTGCTAAGGAGTATTCTGGTTGTACTTTGTGCAACACAGATTTGTTTGTTCTTCTGGTAGTTCAGGGTACTTTTAATATTCTCCTCCAACACCTTAACTCAAATGCATCTATTCTTCTAGGATCTTCCTTATCCATTGTCCAGCTTTCACATGCATGTGAGGTGATGAAAATACCAGGGTTTGGGTCAGGTGCACCTTAGTCCTTCAATTGATATCTTTGCTCTTGAACACTTTAAGGAGGTCTTGTGCTGAAGATTTGCCTAATGAAATACATCATTTGATTTCTTGGTGGCTGCTTCTGTCAAGAGTGTTGATCGTGGACCCACGCAAAATGAAGTCTTTGGGAAATTTTCAATCTTTTTTCCCATTTATCTTGATGTTATTTGTTGGTCCAGTGGTGAGGATTTTTGTTTTCTGTACTTTGAGATTCAACCCATAATGAAGGCTTTGTTTTCAATATTTCTCAATAAGTATTTTTAAGTCTTGGCGGCCTGCAGCAAGCACAGTTGTATCATCTGCATATTGCAAGTTTTTAATGAGTCTTCCTCCAGTTCTGATGCCACATTCTTCTTCATATAATCCAATTTCTCAGATTATTTGCTCAGCATGCAGAGTCAATCAGTGTGGTGTAAGGATACAACTTTACTAGATCTGTTTAAATCAGACTTGACTGCACTTAACAACAGTTTATCAAAGGTGTGCAACCCTGGTACACACCTTTCCTGATTTTGTGTCTCCTTGTTCTGTTTGAACAAGTACCTCTTGGTCTATGTACAGATCCATCAGGAGCACAATGATCTGTCTCTGAATACTCATTTTCCAATGTCGTCTATAGTTTGTCATGATCCACCAATCGAAAGCCTTTGCATAGTCAGTAATGCACAGGTAAACATCTTTCTGGTATTCTCTGCTTTCAGCCAAGATCTCTCTGACGTCAACAGTGATATCCCTTGTTCCACATCCTCGTCTGAATCTGGCTTGAACCTCTGGCAGCTCCCTGTCAATGTGTTGATGCAGCTGTGTTTGAACTATCCTTAGTAAAGTTATACTCGCATGGGATATTAATGATATTGACCAATGATTTCCGCATTCTGTTGGGCCACCTCTCTTTGGAATGGGCATAATCAGTTGTGGTGTAAGGATAGCTGTCTTCCAAATTTCTTGGCATAGATGTCCAGGAACCCCAAGAAAGCCTTTCCCCAATCCCTGGGCCATTTTACCCACATGTATGTTTATGGCCTCAGGTCCCCTGTTGGAGACTGAATCAGAAGACGTTGATCCTTTTGTCAGTCCTGATCTTGATCAACTGAGCGTCTGCTCCAAATGGGAATTCCCATCATTAAATTCCTCCTGGCTGGGATCCCTGGTGTGTTACTGTAGGATAAGCACAGGACCTCAAAGTCAGTTTAAACTGCAAGGTCAGTGGTTCAGACTCACTAGCTACTCTGGAGATCCTATACAGGACTGCTATGAGTTGGAACTGACTCAATGCCACTTAATGGCATCATCAACAAGAAGGCTTAGAATGGATTTGTTGGCCTCTTTAACATTGGGGGCACAGCAGAAATCTCCCCTGGTCCACTCAACCGCCTATAGTGCTGTTTACCAACTTTGTATCAGCTCCATCCATGTCCACTCTATCCATCCAATTTCTCAGTTGTTGTTGTTCTATGCCATTGAGTTGGTTCTGACTCACAGCAGCCCTTATAGGATTTCTAAGGATGGCTGGTGGATTTGAACTGCTGACCTTGTGGTTAGCATTTCAGTGCTGATCCTACAGTGCCATTTCTCATTTGTTGTTGTTAAGGGCCTTGGAGTTGATTCTGATCCATAGCAACCCTTTATAGGGTTTTCAAGGAGCAGCTGGTGAGCTTGAATTGTCAACCTTGTGGTCCAAAGCAAGCTTGCAGTCCAGAGCATTAACCCACAGCACCACACCAAGACTCCATAACCATCTAAAAATCTCTTTCCTGTTGGGCTTAGTCTGTCCCAATTTCCTTATTGGGCAGATCTTATTGCATATTTTATCCAGCCTATTCCTAGGCTGACCATTCCTTCTGTGTAAGCGCATCTGTATTACCATTGATGACTCTTCCCCAGTAAGTTATGGAAGAATTATCCCAAACATACTATTACATTTTGTAGTATTCAAAACTAAAGACACTGCCTCTACATTAGTCACTCTTAGAATCCATTCTACTAATGGTTCCACAGGAAGTTGATAATACATATCAACAAACTGAGGCAATTCCTTTACACTTTTGGAGTCCTGGTATGGCACTGTAGGATAAACAGTTGACTGCAAGGTCAGTTTGAACTGCAAGCCTTGTGGTTCAAACTCACCAGCCACTTCTCAGAGCATTGCTATGGGTCAGAACCAGCTTGCTCGCTCTTACAGCAACATACCCTCTTGGTTTAAATAACTTGTTGGTTTTGTCCATTCCCTTCTTGGAATTTCTTCTGGGTGACCAGCGGTCATAGTGGTACTTCCTATTGTTCTAATCCAGTTTTTCCTTTCTGAGTCAGATCTGAGGCAAATGTATGTAATGCTGACTGAACCAGGTCTTCCATCAACACTACATGCTTTCTCCTTATCATTGCTGCTGTGGATGATAACAAAAACCAAGGAATTGTACGTCTTGCCCTTCCTTTATCACTCTATATTTCCATATGCTTCCAATGAACTAATTCATCTGGAGTTAAATCGACATCAACCAATTCTATATCTCGTGTATAGCTTTTGCCTTAGGTAAGCAATTGCAGCATCATAGCTACTTTAATCCTGGGTCATTTTGATCCCATACAGATATCAGAGGTTTCTCATTGATTCCCTAAAACCATATACTGCAGTGAGTCAGGGACATTACAATGGGCCTCACCATTCTGACATCAACTGCCTGAATCATTTCTTTTAGGAAGATCAGACTAAGGTAGGTCCCTATGAGGTGGAGTTAAAGATAGCCCAAATGTCCAACTTTCCCAACTTGTTATACTCCATGTCCCTGGATATCAATCCCCACTCCTGCCTATGTCAGGGTTCTCAGTACACCGCAACATCTCACAGAACTTCCGTCAAAGGAAGTGGCTCACACAACTATAGAGGCAGGTGAGTCCCAAATCCATAGTTCAGGACAGTCTGGAGTATTTTCTTCTCCTACATAGTGTCGTTGTGTGCCGTGGAGTAGGTTCCGACTCATAGCAACCCTGTACAGGGTTTCTGAGGCTGTAAATCTTTACAGCAGGTCAGCAGTTCGAAACTACCAGCTGTTCCGTGGGAGAAAGATGAGGCTTTCTGCTCCCGTAAAGATTTATAGCCTCGGAAACCCTGCTCGGGGTCTCTATGGATCGGAACTGACTCAACGGCACTTAACAACAACAACAACATAGTCTCAGCAGCTAAGGAACCCAAATTGGGAGGTCGGACAGCAGGCTGTTGCTGCATGACACTGTGGGAGCTGGTGAATCAGACCAGGTTATTGGTCACAAGTCCCACAAACTGGAGGTCAGATGTGATAAACCAGCCAGACGCAAGATCCAGAGCAAGTGAGTGAGCTTTGCTAAAGTAGTCTTATAAATTGGACTTTTGACCATGCCCCCAAGGAAAACTAAGGGTGGTGACTTGAGTCACCCCTCTAGTAAAGTGGGGGCATCCTCAATCTTTAGTTCCACCTTAGTACTTACTCATTAACAACTCACTTCAAATTGGATCCATAATCACAGACATAGAGACTAGAATTTGCATTAGATCAAAAAACAGAACAAGATGGCTAGAAGTTTTGTTCCACATTTTCTCTAATGTGATCCCTCTAAGAACAGTTGATAGTGGTAACTGGGCACCAACTATCTAGTTCTTCTGGTCTCAGAGTCGTGGTAACAGATTTTCATCTGCTCCACTAGTCCATTGATCTAATGGCTTCCAAACATCTTCAAAAGAGTTTTAAACTTTGTTCTGCACCTGAACATAAAGAATTAGCTTAACTGCAAGAAATTAGAGCAATGACAAGACCTTCATCCCAACTTCATCACACCACGCCATTCACAATAATCAAAAGATGGAAACAATTTGCTTCATCTTCCCTGTGCTTTTAAACATCATCATTATCCAAATCTCCACCTTGGAAATGTCTTCTCATCCTCATCCATTGCTCCCAAGTGTTAGCATCTATTCCTATGACTTCATTTCTCACCCATATGTGCATGTTCCCAATCCATGTCCTTTAGTTCGTGCCTTTCTTCTGACCATCGTCAGCTAACTACTGGACACTCACACAATATCCTCAAGTTAGCATGCTGAAAACCGAACTCATTATTCTCCCTTCTCACCCTGGTAACCTGGGAATTACATCATAATCATAGCTACTTCGTTATTGAACATTTACTATTTGCCAATCATGGTGCCAAGTGCTTTGTCTGAATGTTCTCATTTATGCCTCATAATACCCATGTAAGCATTCATGTCCCCATCCCACAAACACAGAATCAGGTCAGAGTAATTAACTACTGTTCAAGTCCATTAATTTAGTGGTAGAAGTGGTACTCAAATAGAATTCTCATTGACCCCAAAGACTGTGCTCTTTAACATTTCTCATTCACAGAAAAGCCATAGAGATGATTTGTTTTGAGAGAAACGATTTCTCTATATTTTAAGATGTTGAAAGGGTCAAATAAGAATCTGGATTTCAGGTTTTTCTTGAAAATTCAGAAGGTGTGTTAACTGGCCCCAAATTCTCAACGGTGGCAGTTGGTTGTCAGTGGGGGACAACCATCCCCTTTAGAAGGAGTCTTCTTGGGTTCTAGTCCCCACCGCTCCCTGCTGTCTTACACCTGATCCACTTCTCTCATGGACGCTGTCTGCCTGGCTCCTGTGGGCATTTGAGTGTGTGACTACTGTAACATTTTTCCCCAGGACTCTGCTCTTTTTGGTTCGTCTATCTTCCATCTGGCCCTGGAATCAGAAACCCAAGGCAACCTCATGTGTATCAGAGTTAAATTGTCCTCCACAGAGTTTTCAGCGACTGGGTTTTTCAGAAATAGCTGCCAATAAGTGTGTTCATATCTTCAGCCATTCAATTAGCAGCTGAACATGTTAACCGTTTGTACCCCCAGGGACTTCCTACACCTACACGTGTATGCATAGAAATATATCCACATCCATGTATGCTTATCTAAGCTGTCACCTCATTTATATCTCAACAAAATTGACTCACAGGATTGACCATCTTACCAAGGGAGTCCTGGTGTGGTGCTGTGGAATAAAGCATTGGACCACAAGGTCGGTTTGAACCACAAGGTCGGTGGTTCAAACTCACCAGTCTCTCCTTGGAAACCCTATGCAGGATCATTATGTGATGGAACTTATTCCATGACACTTAAAAACAACAACCAATATTAATATCGGAGTCCTCGTGTGGAACTGTAGGGTAAGTACTGGACTGCAGGTTGGTTTGAACCACAAGGTTGGGGGTTCAAACTCATCAGCGGCTCCTTGGAAACCCTCTACAGGGTCACTATGAGTCAAAACTGACTCAACGGCACTTAACAGCAACAACTACACCAAGACTAAGAGAACCTGTCTTGTCTACCCTTGTTGGGTTGTGAATCTGGAAAATCTATTGGTAAATGAATTGGTGAACTCCCTCAGAGTGGAGAGCTGTTTGAGAACTGTGGCTTCACTTTGTTAATTGTTATGTGAAAACAGATGATCATTTCCTTATGTTCTCACAGGATACTTTGGGTCCATCTGTGAGGAGAAAGTGGACCCGTGCGCTTCGTACCCATGCCAGAACAATGGGACCTGCCATGTAGACGGCGTGCACTTTGTCTGCAGCTGCAGCCCAGGTTTCACGGGGCCAGCCTGTGCCCAGCTCATCGACTTCTGCGCCCTCAGCCCCTGTGCCCACGGCACGTGCCGCAGCGTGGGCACCAGTTACAAATGCCTCTGCGACCCAGGTTGGTATCCTTCCGTTGCTGCAAATCTGTCATGTCTCCAAGCTCTGAGAGTCTTATAATAACTTTCTTCTGCCTCTGAACAAATGTTGGCCCATGGCATGTGGTCTACTTGCGAACATACAGAGACCCCTCTAGTTTATGACAAACTTTCTCTTGAGACTTAGTTTTGGCAGGGCTTTAAAATGCCCATTTTCCCTTTCCAAGAGAAACTTGCATATATCATAGAAAAACAAAAAAATAGAAAATGCAAGCATGTGGAAGGAAAATGAAAGGCAAAGTTAATCGAATCACAGATTGATTATTTTAATGAGTAATGTTTCAGAGATTCCTCCAGCTTTTACCATGTAGCATATCATTCAATATACTGTGTTTTCTAATGCACAAAATATGTTCTTCCATTAAGATGTGCATGAAAAATATGAAGGAGCTCTGGTAGCGTAGTGGTTACGAATCGGACTGCGAACCTTAAGGTCAGCGGTTCGAAACTACCAGCCACTCCACGGGAGAAAGATGAGGCTTTCTACTCCTGTAAAGATTTACACCCTCGGAAACCCTATACAGGGTCGCTATGGGTCGGAACCGACTCCACGGCACTTAACAACAACAACAACATCCCTTCAGATTTTTAAATAAACTTTTATTGTCAATTGGGTGAATGTCTCAGAGCAGGTCAGTTTGCCATCCCGCAATTCACACACATTTTGTTTCATCTCATTGATTGCAATTCCCGCAACATTAACGTCATTTATCCCACTTCCTCCCTGTGTTTCTCGTTTCCATTTCTCCTTTTCTCCCAACCCTTGTGAACTTGTCCTTGGTGCATGCTTCCCCTTTGATCTCAAATAGCTGGTTTTCCTAAGAAGTGCAGACCTTCCGAGTGCTAGTGTTTCCCTTATACACCTGTGTACATTTTGTCCAAAAAAATAAGCTACATGGGTGACTTCAGTTCCAGGTCTGAAGGGTGATCAGGGACCATCTATCTAGAATGTTGTCATCTGTTAATATTTTCCCTCTCTGCATATACTTGGTGTGGTATAAGACTTCTGATTCCTTGTGTAAATGTTGAAAAGTTCAATTGTTTATTTTCTGTATGTCTTCAGCATTTGCAATACGGATGCTTTATTATGAAAGTTTGGATACCTGGAAGTTAGAGCGATTATTAGTGAATATTTTTGTCTGCACAATCTACTGGTATGGTCGGAAAAAAAATGCACATGGGAGCTTGTTATAGTCTCGCCTTTCTAGTCTGCCCATGTCTCCATCCTTGCACTAGCTAGCTCTTCAGATGTTTTACCCACTTTGTATCCCTATACATGTCCCTGGCTGGACGGTGTGGTTACCAGATCCATGGTTTTGTTGGTGTCCTGCTGTATCTCAAGTACCATCTCCTTTTTCTGTCACATCATTTCATCCAACACATTTCCATTTTTGGGTTTTAATGCGCATTCTCATGTCTGAATTCCAACAATCACCCTTGTGATCATGACCTTTCCAACAGTACATTATTTCTCCTGGTATGTCTCTCTTTCTCTCACTTTTGCAGAAAGGTTTTATTTCTTCATGAAGCTTTAAGTTACTGGTATTTCGTGTGCTACTTTTCCATCCACAAGATTTCCTTACCATTTCTTATAGGGCAGATCTATTGGTACGAAGTTCCCTCAACTTTCATTTGTCTGGAAATGCCTTAATGTTACCCACTCTTTTTTTTTTTTGAAACTTTTAATAGTGAATTGAGTGAAGGTTTACAGAGTAGATCACCAGTTTTATATTAAACAGATCGTACACTTTGTTTCATCTCAATGATTGCAATTCTCTCCATAGAACAACAGTTATCCAACTTCCTTCATGTGGTTCTTATTTCCATTCCATCCTCCTTCCCAGCCCCACTGAACTCCATCCTTAGTAAATGTTGCCCTTTTCATTTGGAATGGTTGACCATTCAGTGGTAATCACACCTCACTAGTGTTGTTACCCCACTATGTACCTATCTACCACTTGGCTATAAATTTGGTCACGAGAATGAATTCCTTTCTAGACCTTATGTGTGGTTGAGGATCATAGTCTCAGGTTCCTCCAGTCTCATACTAACCAGTAAGTTCAGTCTTTTGAAAAAAGAATTATGAGTTTTATTCCATATTTTTTTCATTCTATCTGGAGCCTTCAAAAATGATCCCTTTCAAAGCCGTTGGCAGTGGTAGCTGGGCACCATCTAGTTCTTCTGGTCTCAGAGTTGTGGTGATGGATGTTCACCTTCTCCATTAGCCCATTAGACTGATTGTTTCCAAGCATTTTCAGTTTTCATCATTCTTCTTTCTTCTACACACAGGTAGACTAGTAGCTGCACCTTAGCAGACCAGTCATGAGCTTTTAAGGTCCCAATTGCTACTCCCCAAAGTAGGATGTAGAACATTGTCTTTGTGGGCTATGTCATGCCAATTGACCATGGTGTCCTCTCACACTATGGCCTTGAGCCCTCACTGGGAATGTCTTCATTTCACTCTCATTTTTGCAGATCAATTTTGTAAGATATAGAAATTTTGGTTGAAAGCTGTTTTTCTTTCTTTCTTTTGACTCTTTAAATATGACATCCCCAATGTCTTCTGGTCGCCCTGCGTTCTGAGGAGCAATCAATACCTAATTAAAGTTTTGGGGAAATGCAGATAAGCATTTGGAGGGTATTTCTTATAGACGCTTGATTCTTTGTTTTTTTTTAAAGGAATTTTGGGATATTTTGCCAAGTGTCACTTTCTCCCCTGCTCTGAGATCCACGGAGAATGGGGTTGTTTTATTGTTTTGGTGACAGTGTTGTGTTTTTCATAAATGTGGCATTATAGGATAAGTGCTGAACTTCTAGCCACAGGTTGGCAGTTCAAGCCTGCCAGTCGTTTCTTGGAAACCATATACAGTGTCTGTATGAGTAGGAACTGACTAGATGGCACTTAACAATAGAGGTGAGGAAATGCCTCCAGATCTATATGCGACATGAAGGTATTTTTCTGGGTTGACACCCAACCTTACTTACCTCACAGAGCCATGGTGGTCATGGTTGGATGGGAATAGCTATCTACAGTGTGTGTGTCATGAAGCCGAGCATTCTGGGTAAGGAAGCCAGACTGTGTCCTAATGTTTCAGGAACCTAGAGCACTGAGACCTCTTTATGTTTGCAGACTGAACAAGCCACAACTGTGCTGGGGGGACCAAGGTCTTATTCAGGTCATGACTCATAGGCACATTGTTTCAGAAACTCCTCTGTAGCTATCATAACTCAGAGGTTAAAACCCCTTCAGCAGCAAAATCTTCTTGTCATGAGCTTCCTCAATATTACCTGTCTCCGGAGAGGTCTGTTTCCCAAGGCAAAGTCTCACAAAAGAAGAAGAAAATAACATAAGACTGGGAAACAACTTGGTTTCCGCCTTCTTTTTACTCTGATTTCCTTTCTTAAGGACACCAAATGGTTCCTTGTATTTATTTAGTTTAGTTTTTAAAATTCTAAATCGGATTTAAAGCCTTGTTGCTTTTAAATAATGCTATGTAAAATATTTCAATGAGTGTGAAGAGACTTCCAAACCCATTGCCATCAAGTTGGTTCTAGTTCACAGCTCTCCTTTAGAACAGTGTAGAACTGCTCCATAGGATTCCCAAGGCTGCCATCTTTCCAGAAGTAGAATGTCACATCTTTCTCCCATAAAGCAGCAGGTGGAGCAAACCACCAGCCTTTGGGTTAGTGCTTAAACACTGCACAACCAGGCCTCTTTGAGGAGGTTTGTTGTTGTCGAGAGCTGCCATTAAATCGCTTCTGACTCATAGTGATGTGATGTACAACAGAATGAAACACTGGCCGGTCCAGTGCTATCCTCACAATTGTTGTGTGTTTTAACTCCTTTTTGTAACTGCTGTGTTAATCCATCTCTACTTAAGGCTTTCCTTTTTTTGCGGACTCTCTATCAAAACTGATGTCCTTCTCTGGGAATAGGTCCATACTGACAGCAAATGTGAAGTGTGTGAGATAAATCTTGCCATCTTCTCATCTAAGGAGCATTCCGATTATATCTCTTCCAAGACCAGTGTATTCATTTTTCTGGCCATCTGTGGTATACTCAATATTCCTCACCAACACTATAATTCAAATGCATCAAGTCTTCTCTGGCCTTCTTTATTTGTTGTTTTGCTTTTGCATGTATGTGAGGCAACTGGAAATACCATGTCAGGCACACCTTAGTACTCAAAGAGATATTTTGGTGTTTGTTTTTTTTAACAATCTCAAGAGGTCTTTAGCTGATTTGCCTAATATAATATGCAATTTGATTTCTTGGATGCAGTTCCCATGAATGTGGATGGTGGACCCAATGCAAATGAAATCAATCCTTGACAACATCAATGTTTTCTTCATTTATCATGATGCTGCATATTGGTTGAATTGTGAGAATATTTGTTTTCTTTAGGTTGTGTAACTCTTATTGAAGGCTGTAATTGTTGCTAAAGTTTTTGTTCTTCAACAGTAAATGCTTCAAGCTCTCTTTTCTTTCAGCAAGCAAGATTGTGTCATCTGCATATTTCAGGTTTCCAATGACTCTTCCTCCAATCTTGATGTCAAATTCTATATACAATCTGGCTTCTCAGCATACAGACTGAATAAGTACGATGAAAGGATACACCTCGGTGCACACCTTTCCTGGTTGTAAAACCACAAAAGGATTGAAGGCTACTATTTCCTTAATTTTTTTTTTTTTTTTTTTTTACTCATAACTATATGACTCCATGGTACATAACATATGATCATAAAAAATTTACAGGACCTCTGTGCCTCAGTTTCCTCATTTGATAAAGACACAGGAGGAAAGGACCTATACAAAGAAAACTGCAAAACACTACTACAAGAAACTAAAAGAGACCTACAAAAATGGAAGAACGTACCATGCTCCTGGATAGGAAGACTTAACATTGTGAAAATAATACTGCCCAAAGTAATTTACATATAATGCAATCCCAATCCAGATTCCAACGACATTCTTCAGAGAGATGGAAAAACAATGACAAACATTATATGGAAAAGAAGGAGACCCAGGATAAGCAAAGCACTGCTTAAGAAGAATAATAAGGTTGGACACCTCTCACTCCCCGACTTCAAAATTTATTACATGCCTACAGTGGTCAAAACAGCTTGGTACTGGTACAATGAAAGATACATTGATCAATGGAACAGAATTGAGAATCCAGAAATTAATCCATCCACATACAGCCAACTGATTTTTGACAAAGTACCTAAATATATCGCAAGGAGAGAGGATAGTCTTTTCAACAGATGGTGCTGGCAGAACTGGAAATCGATATGCAAAAGATTGAAACAAGACATTTACCTCATGCCTTAAAGGAAAACCAACTCAGCATGGATTGAAGACCTAAATGTGAATCCCAGAATAATGAAGGACATCAGTGAAAAATTAGGGACAAATGTGAGGTCTCTAATTCAGGGCATACACAGACTACCAAACATTTTTAAAACTACACAAACAAAAGTAGACAAAATAGATGATTGGGACATACTAAAAATTAAAAACTTATGTTCATCAAAAGACTTCACCAGAAGAGTATAAAGGGAACCCACCGAATGGGAAAAAAATCTTTTGCAATGATACATCAGACAAGTGACTCATTTCTAAAATATATAGGAAACTTCAACACCTCTACAAGAAAAAGACAAATAACCCAATTAAAAAATGGGCACAGGACATGAACAGACATTTCACCAAGGAAGAGATCTGGGCAGCCAACAAACATATGAAGAAATGTTCACTATTACTAGCCATTAAAGAGATGCAAATCTAAACAACAATGAGATATCAATTCACACCAGCAATAACAGCAAAGATCAAAAAAGTAGAGGACAACAAATGCTGGTGAGAATGTGGAGAGACTGGGATGCTCCTGCATTGCTGGTGGGATTGCAAAATGGTCCAACCTCTCTGGAAATATGATGCTTCCTCAGAAGGTTGGAAATAAAAATGCCTTATAATCCAGCAATTCCTCTGCTTGGTATTTACCCACAAGAAATACGAGTCATGACGTGAGTAGGTATATGCACACCAATGTTCATAGCAGCACTATTTACAATAGCAAAAAGATGGTTACAGCATAAGTACCCATCAATTGAAGAATGGATAAACAAACTGTGGTACATACACGCAATGGAATATTATGCAACCTTGAAGAATAACAAGGAAGCTGCAAGCCACCACCTAACATGTATGAACCTTGAGGACATTATGTTGAGTGAAATTAGTCAGTCACAAAACGAGAAATACTGTATAAGACTACTATTGTAAAAGACTAAGAAAAAGAACCCACTATAAAGGAGGGCAGGATTCTTTGCTGGTTACCAGGATGTGGGGGGGGTAAGGTGAGGGGAAGGAGGAGAAGGTGGAGCACAGGATAGGGAATAGACAGAAGATAATTTGGGTGCTGGGAGGGGGGCAATACACAAGAAGAAGGAGGAGAATGGAAGAACAAGATGGATGGGAGAACGATTAGTCAGGTTTGCATGGGCTAAGTGGAAGAGAGGCAAATAATGATGTATGCAAAACCTTGGACCAACAGGACTCTGGGATACAGGGATTGAGACGTGGTTGGAATAGGCAAAAGGGGGGAAACAATGTTAAGATGCTTGGCTGTCTTTTGAATCTTCATTTCCCATGCATACCATTATTAAAATAGACACTTGATGGGAAGAGAGGAATAGAAGTGTCACCATAGAAAGCTTGTAAGTCCATCTTCTGCCTATAACTGATCGGAATACCCAAAATAGGGCTACAGTGTGCCCAGTGAAGGTTACTTCCTGTGGAGCCTCTGCATTACATAAGACCATAAGTGGAATCCTGAACCCCATTCAGAATCTTCTGAGGTGGGAAATTTCCACTTGAAAGGACAAGCAGACCAGTCTGGAGCGGCTAGAAGAACAGAAGAAACTTCTTGAAAGAAAGACCGACAGGAAAAA
>NW_006408614.1:1102965-1104737 GCF_000296735.1 Chrysochloris asiatica | reverse complement strand
AGAGATGAAGCAGCTGGGGACTCTAGACCCAGAGAGGGAGAAGGGCTGTGTGCTGAGGACTGGGGAGGCAGGCATGCAGGGTATACCCTTTGGTTGGTTGGTGATGCATGAAGGGGATTGTAACCATGGCAATTAAACGATATACAATAAGATGAATGTAAAGCTAATGTTCTCCCGTGTAAACTATCACGTAATTCACAATAAAACATTAAAAAAAAAAAAAAAAAAAAGACAGTTCTACCAAGAGGTAAAAACCAAAAAAGGACAGAGGAGGGTTGTGTGTGAAAATACTAAATGGGAAGGCGTGTAGCACAGTTCCTGGCATGGAACAGTCAAGCTGGTCATCTTTTTTTGCCACCCACGGAGATCATGGTAGGCCTCTTCAAGTCATACAGGATGGAAGTACTTTGGACATATTGTCAGGAGGGACCAGTCTTTGAAGACGGATATCATGTTTGGTAAGGTGGATGGTCAGAGAAAAAGAGGAAAACACCCTGACAAGATGGATTGGCAATATGGCAGCATCAATGGGCTCAAGCGTGGCAACAATTGTGAGGTTGGCCCAGAACCAAGCAGTGTTTTATTCTGTTGTGTGTAGTCTTGCTGTGAGTTAGTACCTACTCGATGGTTCCTAACAACAACAGCAACAATAATGACCAACTTCCCCATCCTTTGTTCTCTGCTCAAACTTCATTCAGGTGCTTGAGGAGCACTGACCTTGGTAATAAAGCCTATGGTCCTGCTGGAGTACTGAGCATAGCAAATTATCAAGCAGACTCCAAAGGCCTGAGGAAACTCTTGCTTCATTCCTCATCACGTCCATTTTTTGTGCAGGTTCTTTGGGGGAAAGGTATGCTGTCCTGTCACGGCTCCTTCAGAGAACTTCGGAGATGGCATTGCTCTGAGAGAGGGTGCTTCTTCAGGTTGTTACATGACATCCTGTGAACTAAAAAAGACACCTTGCCATCTGGCAAAAATTTACATTCTAAGCAGTGAAAATGACACGTCTCTGAATGGAAAATTCTAGTCTTCATCTTTTGGAGCCTGTAATTGCTTTGCTGCTGGTTTGCATAATGGAAGAACCTCGGGAGAATAGGTGAAATTAGGTATCTAGCTGAAGAGCAGCTAGTCCAATCATCTTTATGGGAGTGGATGGATCCCGTTTCATCAAATGGCAGCAGATTGAAATCATGTCAGGCTGGTAATTATTTCACATCTGACAAAATGCCACTTTGATGATGGTAAATCAGATTTTCCAGGTCCTTTCTTTTCAAACCTCATTGTTTAGCTTATCAGAGAGGTAGGTTGTAGTGGGATTTCAATGTTAAATAATAAAATGACAACCCTGAGTAGTCACTGAAATGTTATTTTTCACTAACTGTGCTAAGTGAAAGGTCACACAGTCTTGAAAATATTGCAAATTGAAATCTTCTAACAACCAGAGGAAGTGAGAGCTAAGAGACACTGCAGGGTTTCTGGGCAGTGGGGTGACAGTGAGGTGGAACTCGCTTTATGGACATACCAGTTCCTCAGTGTGTATGAGCCATGGATTTCACCTGCCCTCAGTAATGATGGCAGCGTCTGAACACGGCCATGTGGAGAATGAATGCTGGCGAGCACTGAAACTTGGAGTCCTGGTGAGAAGGATTTGTCTATGTTCCCTGGTCTTGTTGTTAGGTGCCATCTAGTTGGTACCCACTCATAGTGACCCTATGCACAACAGAAGGAAACACTGCCTGGTTCTTGGCTAACCTCACAATTGTTGCCATGCT
>NW_006408614.1:1077589-1101870 GCF_000296735.1 Chrysochloris asiatica | reverse complement strand
TGGAAGTTCTCTGTCAATGTATGCTTGCAGCCGTTTCTGTATTACTTTTAGTAAAACTTTACTTGCATGTGATATTAATGATATTGACTGATGATTTCAAATTCTTTTGAGTCACCTCTCTTTGGAATGGGCACAAATATGAATCTCTTCCAGTCAGTTGGCCAGGTAGTTGTTTTCAAAATGTTTTGGCAGAGATGAGTGAGTACTTCTAGAGTTGCATCATTTTGTTGGATAATTTCCATTTGTATTCTATCATTTCCTGGTGATTAGTTCTTTGCCAATGCCTTCATGTTCCTTGGATTCTTTCCTTCAGGGTCATTGGCTCTTAATCATATGCTACTTCTTGAAATGGTTGAACATGGACCATTTCTTTTTGGTACAGTGACTCTGTGTACCAGATAATTCTTTTGTTGCTTTCGGCATCAGTCAGTATTTTGCCCTGTGTTTGGACCGCAGGATGACATACGTCAAATGCAGCAATGGTTGGTAAGGTCAAAAATTTTCTTTGGGAAGAATCTAGATGGTAAGGAGTTTGAGCAATGGAAAGTTGAGGACACTTTGCTCAACTTTTTTTGAGGACATTTGATTCTGAAACTGCTGTGTGTGAATATTATAATCAAGAAGAGACTAGGACAGAAGATGAGTTAAGAAACTCATACAAATAGAAGTGAGGGCAGAGACTTATGGCAGTGAGAGAAAAAAGATGGACTTCCAGTATATTTAAGGACTGGAATCAACAAAATTTAGTAATCAGTTGAAGATAGGGAACAAAGGTGAGAATTGAGTTAGAGATGTCTCTAAGGTTTTAAACTTGGATAATTCAGAGGAATAAAAATATGTGCAAAAGGAGACTTTTCAGGCTCTCGGATATGGTAGATAAAGCAATGAGTATGTACCTGTTGTCGTATTATGGTGGCCTGCATTTGATTTTTTGACTGCTACAAGTTGCTGTGTTGCTGGAAGCTATGCCACCAGTATTTTGAATACCAGCAGGGACACCAATGGCGGACAGGTGTCAGTGGAGCTTTCACACTGAGCTAGACTAGGAAGAAGGAGCGACGTACTGTTTCTGAATGTTTAGTCACTGAAAAACCTCATCAGTAGCAGCATAACCTTGTCGCATATAATGCTGGAGGATGAAAGCATGACTAGTACCAGATTAGTGCCAGAAGATGAGCACCTCAGGGTGGAAAACAGTCTGGAGAAGAGCTGTCTCCTCAAAGTAGAGTTGACTGTGAGGATGCACATGGAGTAAAGAAAGCTTTTGGGACCTTCATTTGGTGATGGGGCACAACTCAAAATGAGGAGAAATAGCTGTAAACATCCATTAATAATCACAACATGAAATGTACGAAGTATGAATCTGGAAAAATTGGTAGTTGTCAAAAACACAGATGGAACTCATAAAGATTGATGTCCTAGGCAGTACTGAGTTGAAATAGAGAGATTTTGGCCGTTTTGAATCAGACAATCATAAGGTATACTATTCCAGGAACATCAATTCAAAAGGAATGGTGCCATATTCACCATCAAAAAGAACATTTCAAGATCTATTTTGAAGTACAGTTCTGTCTGTGATAAGAAACTATCCATACGCCTACAAGGAAGACCATGTTTTTCTTCATATAACTCAGCCTTCTGTGATTATTTGTTCAACATATTGATTGAATAAATATAGTGAAAGAATACAACCCTGGTGCACACCTTTCCTAATTTTAAACCATTCAGTGTTCCCATGTTCTGTTTAAACAACTGCCTCTTGATCTATGTACAGGTTCCTCATGAGCACAATTAAGTGTTCCAGAATTCTCCTACTTGGCAATGGTGTCCATAGCTGGTCATGATCCACATAATAGAAGGCCTTTGCATAGTCAATAAAGTCCAAGTAAACATCTTTCTGGTATTCTCTGCTTTCTGCCAAGAGCCATCTGATGTCAGCAGTGACACCCATTGTTCCAGGTCCTCTTCTGAATCTGGCTTGAACCTCTGGAAGCTCTTTGTCAAATTATGCTTACAGCTGTTTCTGTATTACCTTTAGTAAAACTTTAATGGGATATCAGTGATATTGTCCAATGATTTCTGCATTCCATTAGGTCACCGGTCTTTGGAATGGGCACAAGAAAAATGTGGCATCTGGATTGAAGGAAATCTCATTAACAACCTGCGATATGCAGATGATACAACTTTGCTTGTAGAAAACCAAGAGGACTTAAAATACTTATTGATGAAGATCAAAGACCACAGCCTTCTGTATGGGTTGCAGCTCAATGTAAAAAAAACACCACCACTGGACCAACAAATAACATCCATATCAATGGAGAAAAGTTTGAAGTTGTCAATGACTTCATTTTGTTTGGATCAACCATCAACACTCCTTGAAACAGCAGTCAGGAAATCAAACACGTATTGTATTAGGCAAATCTGCTGCACGAGACCTCTTTAAAGTGTTGAAGAGCAAAGATAGCAGTTTGAGGAGTAAGGTGTGCCTGATGCAAGCTATGTTATTTTCAATAACCTCATATGCATTTGAAAGTTGGACAGTGAATAAGGAAGACTGTAGAAGAATTGATGCATTTGAGCTATTGCTTTGGAGGAGAATATTGAAAGCACCCATGGACTGCCAAAAGAACAAATAGATCTGTGTTGGAAGAAATACAGCCAAAGGCTCCTTGGAAGATTTCATCTTTTATACTTTGAACATATTGTCAGAAGGGACCAGTCACTGGAGAATGATACCATATTTGGTAAAGTGGAGGGTCGGAGAAAAAGGGGAAGACCCACAATGAGATAGATTGGCGTAGTGTCAGTTGGCTCACACATAGCAACGATTGTGAGATTGGTCCAGGATCAGGCAGTGTTTTGTTCTTTTGTGCATAGGGTCACTATGAGTTGGTACTGACTCGATGGCACCTAATAACAACAACAAAAAGGAAGATGAGTCAATACTACTGTTATTCAAATTTATGCAACAACCACTAAAGCCAGTCATGATGAAAGTGAAGAGTTCTACCATCTTCTTTAATCTGGATAGACCAAATGTGCAATCAAGATGTTTTGATAATTACTGGTGATTGGAATGCAAAGGTTGGAAACAAAGAGCAATGATCAGTAGTTGGAAAATATAGCCTTAGTAATAGAAATGATGCTGGAGATCACATGATAGAATTTTGCAATACCAATGACTTATTCATTGCAAATACCTTTTTAAAGCACTATAAAAAAAGACTATTCACATGGACCTCAGCAGATGGATACACAGGCATCAACTCGACTACATCTGTGGAAAGAGATGGTGGAAAAGCTCCGTATCATCAGCCAAACCAAAACCAGAGACCGACTGTGGAAAAGACCATCAATTGCTCATATGCAAGTTCAGAATGAAATTGACAAAAATTAGAACAAGTCCATGAGAACCAAAATATGACCTTGAACATATCCCACTTGAATTTAAAAACCTTTTCAAGAAAAGATTTGATGCAATAGACACTAATGACTGAAGAGCGTGGGATGACATCAAGAAAGCATAGGAAGAAAGCACAAGGCCATTAAAAATACAGGAGAGAAAGAAATAAAAGGCCAAAATGGATATCAGAAGAGACCTTAAAAGTTGCTTTCCAGTGTAGAGATGTTAAAGTGAATAGAAGAAATGAGGAAGTAAAAGGGCTGAACAGAACATTTCAAAGCACAGCTCAAGAAGACAAAGTCAAAATAAGATGTGCAAAGACCTGGAGTTAGAAAACCAAAAGGGAATAATGTGGTCAGCATTTTTTAAGCTGAAAGAACTGAGGAAACAATTCAAGCTTCAACTTGTAATGCTGAAGGGTTCTACAGGCAAAATATTGAATGCTCCAGAAAGCATCAGATGAAGATGGAAGGTATATACAGAGTCACTGTACCAAAAAGAGAAATGGTTGATGTTCAGCCATTTCAGAGGTAACATATGATCAAGAACTGATGGTACCGAAGGAAGAAGTCCAAGTTGCACTGAAGACATTGACAAAAATCAAGGCTCCAGGAATTGATGGAATTCCAATTGAAATCTTTCAACAAACTGATGCGGCACTCACTCATCTATGCCAAGAAATTTGGAAGATAGCTATGTGGCCAACTGAGTTGGAAGAGATCCATATTTGTGCCCATTCCAAAGAGAGGTGGCCAAAATGGAATGTGAAAATCATCAAATAGTATCATTAATATCACATGCAAGTAAAATTTTCCTGAATAAAATTCAAAAATAGCTGCAACAGTAAATTGACAGGGAACTGTCAAAAACTCAAGCTGAACTCAGAAGAGGACATTAAGCTAGGGATATCATTGCTGGCATTGCTGGATCTTGGCTAAAAGCAGAGAGTATCAGAAAGAAGTTTACTTGTGCTGAATTGAATTTGCAAAAGCTTTCGACTGTGTGGATCATGACAAGCTATGGATGGCTCTGCCGGAACACTGGATTGGTGGGTGCTACTCACCAAAGTAGAATGCAACACTTTGTGTTTAGGTAGAGTTCCATTCCCCTTCCCACATCTGCCCAGTTTATGTGTCTCTCTATTAGATTATTGTCGTTGCAGGATTGTATATAACAGTATTCACTTCAGTTGCCTACAACTCTTGTACTCCTCCCAGTGTTTTCCTTTGCCTTCATCAGTTTTTGCTGACCTTCTTCTTATTTGTTTGGATGACAATTGTGCATTCAGGAGGACTCTGTGATGTGTACCTCCTTTCACTTGTGACATGAAGAGACAATACAAAGGGAGAAAGGACAGTAGCAATACGTGATGGGCACATGTGGTAGACCATATGGACATTTATGAAATTCTTCATTAAAAAATATATATATTTACAAAGTTGATTTTTAACCTCCTTTTCAGTGGCTAATCCATATGCCTGAAAGTGTTCATGACCTTAATTATGCGGACTTTCTGTTCCCATTGTTTCCGGCTTCCTTTCAAAAATCAAATAGTTCAGAACTAGCTTGTGGCTGAACTAATACTGAAAAGGTATGACGTTTATGTACTAAGAATAGAGTTAACATGGTGTATGAGGACAGCAGAAATCATCTGACATCATCTTACCTGGAATGAAGCTAGAAATGGCAGCTGCTAACAACTTAGGTCACTAATAAGATTCATTTCTGAGGCTGGTTTTGTTTGAACCTTGGCCTGCACATAATTTCAGGAAATTCCCATCCAGTTTATGACCATGGAGGTCAGATAGGGACGAATCTAAAAGTATTTTGCAATTAAGCCATTGACTGACATTTCACTCTGTGTTTGGAAATTATTATGATCCGATGGCTAACAGTTTTGAGCTTGTCAGAACATCTGGGGATCTGGAATTTATAACTGAAATTCTGAATGCCTTGCCTCTTTTATGTGGTGTTATGGAAAAGGGCCTGTCGTAGAGTTATGGACTGAGTTTGAATTCCAGCTTTACCACAAACAGCTGCTCATTTGGCCATTGTTGACCTTAATTTTCCCTTCTTTAAAATGGGACTAAAGTTAATCCTGGGAAGTTCAAATGAGACACATAGGACGATCTACTTGGTAGTTTAGAAGATGAGAGAAAAGTAGTACAAATGTCATATATGAGGGACTTCAAAATGTTCGTGGAAAATTCCATTATCTTTCATTCAGATTCTCACGAACTTTTTGAAGCTCCCTCATATTGCATTTCCTGGTGGGAGGAAGACCATGGGAAATGATTAAAGTTGTGCTGTGATTCTTCTTATATTAGACTCAAGATTAGTAATAGCCAGGAGGAGACATGGAGTCCTGGGGTGGCGCTGTGGGTTAATGCGCTGGACCACAAGGTCGGTATGAACCGTGAGTTCGGAGGCTCAAGCTCACCAGCTGCTCCTCGGAAAACCTAGGTAGGGTCACTATGTGTCGGAATCGACTCGCCGGCACTTAACAATAGCAACAACAGAGGTGGGACTGAATCTCATAGCCACAGTGGATATGTGTCGGACTAACTCTTTAACAAGAATGCTCAGATTACTCATTGCCTAGAGCAATACTCTTACTCTTTCTGAGGACAGTGATAAACATTTAATGCCAGGTGCTGGGTAAAGACATTTACACTGAATGCCTTCCTGAATCCCCACAAGCCTTATGAAGTGGGACTCACAGTGATCAGGGCCATTTCTCAGCGCTCTTGTTGAAGATTTGAGTTTCAGTTGGGTTTCAGAGCATGGATCAGTAATCACTGGTCTCTGTGATCTCAGAGTAATCAGGAAATGGTGTTGAACTGTGACCTTGACTCACCAGAATGGTTAAGTGGTGATTGTCTTCATAGCCACTTCAAATGAACACATTCCGTCCACTCACCAGCCTCACTGAGTCAGCTCCATTGACCCAGGCAGTGAGGCCCATTGGCCCTGGCTTTGTTCAGCAGCTTCCATCTGTTGAGACCATTCTATCATCTAGATTCTGTGCAAAACCCTTGACAAATACTATCTCCTGTTTAACCTTTGATTATAGTTCTCTATTCTTTCACTTAAGGGTGAGGGATCTGAGAGGTCATGAGTGTAAACAACAGGAGGTGGAGATGCTAAGGCCCCACTCTTAAGCACCAAAGTTCCTATTAATACCAATAGGCTAGAGTTAGCAGAAGCCTAGGGCCCTAAATGAGGTGTAAACCTGGGTACTTGTACTTATTTTGAGCCAATCACAAGAATGAACTGTAAGTCTCTCCTTAATTTAGCACAGCTCCCAGGTAGGTCCCTAAGCGGATACCTCAAAGACAGGCTTTAAACGTGGTCTTGACTGTGGCCCAGTGAGGAACTCTGGACCAAGAAAAGTCTCTCAAGTCCCAGCGCAGAGAAGCCCAACAATGACACCCAAGGAAACTGAGCTGTTGAGGTAGTCGGGCTCCTTCTTCCACCTTCGTCCTACTCCACAGATCCAGTGATTGAAACTTCTGATTCAATTTGACTTGGTATCTACAGGGTGCACATAATTAAAGAAACCACCGTGCTTATGACTCGAATGAGAAATGCAGCCATAGCACATGAGAGATATGTCAATCTTCCGCTTGGGCCATCCCTCTTGGGCAATGCTGCTTATTTTTAGAAGCCCCTAAGGTCTCGTAGAAATTCTACCTTTTTTTTTTCCTTAGCTACCTGAATCTCTGAAAGTCTGCAGTATTGATTAATGTAAGCCCTGCACACCTATGAATTTATTTCTGTTCATGTTGCACTGGTAATAGTGTAGTTTTTGAAGTGTTCTTTCGTCCTCATGTTTGACTTTTGTGTTTTTAGTTTTCTGCTTTGAGACAGTTTTGATGTCCTGCACTTTCAGAACCATCCCTTCACGCTGGACAGGTTTAAGAGAAGTGACCTAGCATTGTTCATGGAGAGTCTGCTGAGTCTCAGAACCCCAGGTTTTAAAGTGCTATCCCACTGTGCCATTGAAGGTGTTAGCTTGGATATTTGGAAACTGATAAAAGGTTGCATGTTGTTGTTGTTGTTAAGTGCCGTCGAGTCGGTTCCGACCCATAGCGACCCTGTACAGGGTTTCCAAGGGTGTAAATCCTTACGGGAGTAGAAAGCCTCATCTTTCTCCCGCGGAGCGGCTGGTAGTTTCGAACCGCTGACCTTAAGGTTCGCAGCCCGATTCGTAACCACTACGCTACCAGAGCTCCTTCATACTGAGTTCCAATTGCTGTTGTTATGTTGTTAGGTGTCATTGAGTTGGTTCCGACTCATAGTGACATTATGCACAATGGAACAAAACACTGTCAGATCATGTGCCAGCCTCACAATCATTGTTACGCTTGAGCCCATTCCTGCTGCCACTGTGCCAGTCCATCTCATTGGGGTCTTCCTCTTTTTCACTGACCCTCCACTTTACCAAGTATAATGTCCTTCTCCAGTAACTGGTCCCTTTGACAGCATGTGAGAGATGAAGTCTTGCCTTCTCTGCTTCTAAGGAGCATTTTAGCTGTACTTCTTTCAACACAGATTTGTTTGTTCTTATGGCAGTCCTTGGTACTTTTAATTTTCTTCCCCAGCACCATAACTCATATGCATCAATTCTTCTATGGCCTTTCTTCTTCATTGTCCAACTTTCACATGAGTATGAGGTTATTGAAAATACCTTAGTCCTCACACTGACATCTTTGCTCTTGAGCACTTTAAAGAGGTCTTGTGCTATAGATTTGCCTAAAGCAATACACTAATTTCTTAACTTCTGTTTCCATGAGTTCCAACTTGACAAACACAAAGGAGATCTGTCTGAACATCTACTTTTATGGGACCCTTCTTATCTTCAACATGCTTTTAAATTCTTCATTGATTTGAATTTAGATAAAAGCCTGGTGACTGTGCCCTGCACTTCTTCTATGGTTCAAGAGAAGTGGCCTGTAATCAGCATCCTTCATGGAGGGTCTTCTGGGTCTCAGAACCCTAAGTTTTGAAGTGCTATACCACTGTGCCATTGAAGGTGATAGCTTGGATATTTGGAAATATATTTGGTGATAGCACGGATATTTTGATCATGCCAATTAATTTTCATTTTGAAACACTGTCAGCGTTACTGCATGTACTGAGAGCTTTTATGAAATTGTTCCACTTTTAATGAAGATTCAGAGCTCTGAGATTTGCCTGAAGCTGACTGATGTGTGGCCTCTTTTTTATATCCAAGCTCATTGTCAAGTCAGAACAGTTCCTCTTTTAGGAGAGCAGTATGTCCTCTTCCCTCTCACCCAAGGTCTTCCTTACACAATGCTACAGCGCTCCACTTGAACCTATTAGTCTTTGCAGGATTGGCCGGGACAGATCTTTTCACTGTTTGGACTGTAGCCTTCATGATACTTTGATGATCACCAGAGCCATGCTCATTTCTACTCTACTAGGTGGTTCTTGATGGTACAGATCAGAAGGAATAGTGTAGGTTGAATTCAATAGTAAGGTGTAGCTTCTAGATTGGATGAGCCCCACTGAAAGTAGGTCTAGACTAAGAAATATATGTGTCTAGTGATGTGACTGATGGAAGATTCACCTCCTCCACTACCCTCTCCAAATACTTTTAACCTCAGTTATCTGATGCTCAGTTATCTGAGTCTGTCTCTAAGGTTTTATTCCATTCCATGAAGATATTGTCCCTGGTAATAAATCTTTGTGTCAGCTATTTTTTTGCTATATGACAAGGCATGCCAACAAGTCATAGCTAAAAACAATCATACTTACTTCCTCTAACTCTGTGGGTTGATATTTGGGGCAGGGCTTAACTAGGATGTGGGGTTTCCTGTACTCAAGCACACTGTTGTGGCTGACTGTCAGATCAGCTGAGGGCTGGATGGCCTCACTCAACGCGTCTGACAGTTTCCTGAGGTAGTGGGGGACTGGACCACATTCCTCTATTACCCAGAAGGCCAGTCTGGAATTCATCACATAGTTCTGGGTTCCAGAGCTGCAAGAGGGAGCAAGCCCTAAGGCACAAACACTTTTTTAAAAAAATGTTTTATTGTGAATTATGTGATAGTTTACATGGGAGAACTTTAGTTTTACATTCATTCCATCTTATATCATCTCACTGCCATGGTTCCAATCCCCTCCATGCATCCTCAACCACCCAAAGGGTATATCCCAGAAACCCACCCCCTACACTTCCCCACAAATACTTTTAAAGCTTTGCCTTAAGTATTTTGCTCATGTCCCAAGCCACAGGACTCAGCGCAGATTCAAAGGGTAGAAAAATTGACCGCAGCTCTTGATGGAAAAAGGCCCAAAATATTTGTTGAGACAGTTGTTCTACAATCTATCATCTCCTTAGACCTAACTATGTGAAGACCTTGGATGAGTTTATGTGTTGGTGTGTGTGTATATTCATGTGTATGTATATGTGCACAGGTATATGTGTTTATGTGTGTATACAGACACATATACACACCCAAGCACACATGAGAGGGCTTCAAAAAGTTTGTGGAAAGTGGAATTAAAAATATAATGGAATTTTTCTGTGAAAATTTTGAAGCCCCTTTGTATACATATGTTGTTGTGAAGTACCGTGGATGCGGTTCCGACTCATAGTGACCCTACACAGGGTTTCCGAGGCTGTAAATCTTTATGGGAGCAGAACGCCTCATCTTTCTCCCACAGAACCACTGGTAGTTAACCTTTAGGTTAACAGCCCGATTCATAACCACTATGCTACCAGAGCTCCTTTTGTATATAGATGGATAGATAGATAGATAGATAGATAGATAGATAGATAGATAGATATAGATAGATATGAATAGATTTTCAGTAGAACTGTGAAGATTTTAAGTATGAGAACTAACACTGTGAGGTCTTTGAATGAGACACCACTTAGTAGAACTTTTCCTACTCAAAGGACAAGGAATAAAGGGATGTCTAGGAGGAAACTGGTGATGATGGTTATGTGCCGTGGAGTCGGTTCTGACTCATAGCGACCCTGCACAGGGTTTTCTGAGGCTGTAAATATTTTCCAGCTGCTCCTCAGAAACCCTATACAGGGTCGCTGTGGGTCAGAACTGACTCGACAGCACTTAACAACAAACAACAACAAGAAATATTTTTCTCCAGAAGAACAGCTGATAGTTTCAAACTGCTGACCTCAAGGTACGCAGCCCTACTGATAACCACTACACTCCCAGAGCTCCTCGTGATGTTGGCCAAGGACTAGGCAATGTTTTGTTCTGTTGTGCATAGGGTCGCTATGAGTCGGTAATGACTCAGTGGCACCTAACATACACAGGAGAAAACTTATTTTATTTTCTTACCTCAAAATTTTGTGTAGATTCAGACTCCTCCATAGTTTTGTACTGAGTAACTTTTTGTGTTTTACTACCAGTGACCAGATAAAAATGCACTTTTGCTTTTGCACTGTTCTCTGACCTCTTCAATGAACACATATTTTAATTTCAGGCATTCTTACTTACTATTTGTTCAATTGAGACAGAGTTCAAGATTTGCTCACATAATTAAGTTATGTTGTTAAGTTGTTAAGTAATGTGGAGTTGGTTCTGACTCATAGTGACCCTGCACAGGGTTTCTGAGGCTGTAAATCTTTACGGGAGCACAAAGCCTCATCTTTCTCCCGTGGAACCGTTGGTAGTTTCGAACTGCTGACCTTGCAGTTGGAAGCCCGACTCATAACCACTACGCTACCAGAGGTCCTTGTTGAAACTCTAATTTATTTGCATTTTGAAATATCCTTTGTAATCCCCTTGCTTTGAGGTAGAGTTTAAATGATTGATTTTCTCCAGAAAGTTCTTTAACTGAAGTCAAGACTGTAAGAATCAGTTTCAACCCTTGAGTTTATTGCCTATGGCTCAATGGGAAGTGAGTATTTGTAAAAATGTATTTGAATGACTAGGAGAGATTTCCTTAATGGTGAGCAATTTCATGAGAATGGCAATGACAAATACGAAGTTCAGATGCATTGTGCCTTTAAACATCCTTAGTGAATAAGAATGAATGTAAATGTACCCATAAAGAAAAGATCAATGGTCTGCATTGCAGATTCCATGTACCTAAGGTTTTCTGCAATAATCCAGATAGTAATATTTGATTCCCACCTCATAAATACTTCAGTGTTGTTGTTGTTAAATGCCATGGAGTCAGTTCCAACTCATAGTGACCCTGTATAGGGTTTCCAAGGAGCGGCTGGTGAGCTTGAACTGCCGACTTTGTGGTTCAAATCAACCTTGCAATCCAGTGCATTAACCCACAGCACTGCACGAGGACTCCAAATACTTTGGTCCCTGACTATATTTCTATGTTGTTGGTTTTGGGTGCTGTGGAGTTAATTCTAATTCATAGTGACCCCATGAGACTGAGTGGAACTGCCGCAGAGAGTTTTCTAGGCTGTAATCTTTATGTCAGCTCCTCCTACTCTGGAGTCCTGGTGTGGTGCTGTGGGCTAATGTTCTGGACTGCAAGATTAGCTTGAATTGCCAGGTCAGAGGTTCAAGCTCACCAGATACTCCTCGGAATCCCTATACAGGGTCATTATGAGTTGGAACCAACTTGACTACACTTAACAACAATGACAATCTTTATGGGGGAGTCCTGGTGTGGTGCTGTGAGTTAATGCCTTGGACTGCAAGGTTGGTTTAAACTGAAAGGTCGGTGGCTCAAGCTCACCAGCCGCTCCTCAGAAACCCTATACAGGGACGTTCTGGGTCGGAACCGAGTCGATGGCTACACTTCTTCCAAAACAGATCTATTGGTTCTTTAGGAAGTCCATGGCACTTTCAGTATTCTCCTCCAACACCACAACTCAAAGGCATCAATTCTTCTATGATATTCCTTATTCACTGTCCAGCTTTTGCATCCATATGAGGCTATTGAAAACACCATGGCCTGGGTCAGGCACACCTTAGCCCTCAAGCTGACATCTCTGCTCTTCAATACTTTAAAAAGTTCCTGTGCAGCAGATTTGCCCAATGCAATACGTCGTCTGATCTCTTGACTGCTGCTTCCACGAGTGTTGACAGTTGATCCAAGAAGAATGAAGTCCTTGATAACTTCAATCTTTTCTCCATTGATAAGAATGTTGTTTATTGGTCCAGTGGTGAGGATTTTTGTTTTCTTGACATTGAGATATAATCCATATCGAAGGCCGTGCTCTTTGATCTTCATAAGCGGTAGCTAACCTGAATTTGGACTTGTTTCTCCTCATTCTGATTAAGCATATGTGACATCTAGTTACATAGTAAAGAATTATATTTTAAAAATGGTGCCACTTGTATATCCTTATTATTTTCCCTTATGACTTTCCTTTGGTATTTACTGTCACAAAGAGATTTCTTTGCATTTTCTTTGTCACTTAAGTGAGTCCCTAGAGCAATGTAATTTCTGTTTGTTTGTGTCTGTGGCTGGTAGGTGTTTTGATTGGTTTATTTATATGCCTGTGACACGCAGGTGTTCTGATTGTATATGTTTATGGTTTGTTCGTTTATATGTAAGGGGAAGTCATGGCTAGTAAAATACAAAAACATGTTATATCTAACACTTGTACCATGTTGTTGCAGTTGTTAAGTGCCGTTGAGTTGGTTCTGATCCATAGCAACCCTGTGTAGGGTTTCTAAGGAGCAGCTGGTGAGCTCAAACCACCAACCTTGCAGTTCAAACCAACTTTGCAGTCTAGCGCATTAACCCACAGCGCCAGAGCAGGACTCCATTTGTACTGTATCTAGCACTATTTCCCTGCGTTTGTGAGATTTTGAAGTTATGAGAAAGGTTGCGTACTATGTTGTTTTTTTGAAATAATATTTTGTTGTGTTTTTGGTAACAGTGTATATAGCAGATTAGCATCCCATTCAACAATTTTTACACAAATTGTTCAATGACATTGATTGCTTTCTTGACTGTGTGTGAACATTTTCCTTGTTCCCGTTCTAGTTTTCCTGCCCACTATCTTATCTCTCTTTTTTTGTAATTGTTGGCTGGTGTCATGCAGGTGACTTTTTAAGGGAGCGTAGTACTTACGGGTGATAATCTTTAGTCTGTTATTTAGCTACTTTTGTTGTTGTTGTTGTGTGCTGTGGAGTCGGTTCTGACTCATAGTGACTCAGCCAGGGTTTCCGAGGCTGTAAATCTTTACGGCAGTAGAAAGCCTCATCTTTCTCCTGCAGAACAGCTGGTAGTTTTGAACTGCTGACCCTGAGGTTAACAGCCCAATTTGTAACCACTACACTACCAGAGCTCCTTTATTTAGCTACTAGGTGACCACAAAGCTAGTTTCATTCCAAGGTTTCAAGAGCATCTCAGGGCAGTAGGCCCTGGGGAGCATCTAGTCTTAACTGGGCCAGTAATTCTGGGTGTTTTCAGAATGTGAGATTGTGTTCCACATTTGTCTCCCATTCTGTCTGGTTCTGTCTATTTGTGGCCCTGATCAGAATGATTTGTAGTGGGAGCTGGGCATCATGTAATTCTTCGAATCTCAAGGTTTTGCTGTTGTTAAGTGTTGTCAAGTTAGTTCTGATCATAGCGATCCTGTATAGGATTCCCAAGCAGCAGCTGGTGAGTTTGAACCACCAACCTTTCAGATCAAACCGACCTTGAGTTAGAGTGCTTAGCATGCAGTGCCGTGCCAGGCCCCCAGTTCACCCTGTAGACTAGTTTCTCCTCAGGGCCGTGCATTTCCTTCCTTCTTTTGTGTGCTCAGTGGTTCTTAAACTTGGGTGTGCATCTGAATTACCAAAAGGTGATTCTGTGCTCCAGCCCCAGAGTTCTGTTTTAATAGGTGCTAGGTCCACAGCACACCGCCACCACCACCACCACCACCAGGTCCTTGTGTGGCGCTGTAGGATAAGCACTGGGCATCAAACCACAAGGTCAGTGGTTCAAACCCACCAGCTGTTCCTCAGAAGTCCTATGAAGGGTTACTATGAGTCGAAACTGACTCGATGGAACTTAACAACAACAACAACAACAACACCAAATGATGGCTCCTCAAGGAGCCCTGATGGTACAGTGTGTAAGCTCTGGGCTACTAACCAAACGGTCAATGGTTTGAACTTGCCAGCCGCTCCAAGAATAAAAGATGAGGCACTTACATCCTAGGGAACCCGATGGAGCACATTGACTTTGTCTGACAGGGGTTCAGTGAATCAGAAGTGGCTGCAGAGCAGTGGGTCTTAGGTGGTCCTTCGGAACTGACATTTCAAACACGTTCACAAGTGACCTGAAGCTCCTGCTCAGGGGCCCCACTTTGAGGACCACTGTGGTCATGTGATGAAAACAGACACTAAGCTTTGAAAGCATTTGTATTAAAGACTCCTGGTGTGGCACTGTAGGATCAGCACTGGATTGCAAACCACAAGGTTGGCAGTTCAAACTCACCAGCTGCTCCTTGGAAACCCTATACAGGATTGCTCTGAGTTGAAACCAACTCAATGGCACTTAAAAACAACAGGTACCCAAATAAAATAGAACAGTTTGTGAGATAAATGAGAAAAAATTTGATGTAAAGGAGTCTTAGTGTGGCACTGTAGGGTAAGCACTGGACTGTTAACTGCAAGGTCGGCAGTTCGAACTTACCAGCCACTTCTCAGAAACCCTATATAGGGTCGCTATGAGTTAGAACCACCAACAGCACTTAACAACAACAATGAAACATTTAAAAAGTGGGTCTGTACTATGCTTCTAAAAATTCCTCTTGAGGGACCCTCCAAAAGTTACTGGAAACATGGAATTAAAAGATAATTGAATTTTCCATAAACTTCTTGAATCCACCTCATGTTTGTAGTTGCATGAAAATATTACCTGGATTTTTTTTTTTTTTTTATCCAAGGTGCTTGTTGTGGTTGTTAAGTGCTACTTATGAGTAACATAGTACTTCATGAGTAGGTCAGTTCCTGCTTATAGCTACCCTGTATAGTGTTTCTGAGGAGTGACCTTGTAGTTCAAATGACCTTGCAGTCCTGTGCTTATTGTGCAGTGCCACACCAGGTGCTTAATAGAACCTTAATCTTTGATGTTGTTCTATATGTGACTCAGGCTTGGTTAAATTAGCGAGTAACAGTTTTTTAAAAGCTGATATACATCATAGATACAATCCCCCCTCTAGTGGTCAAAAGCAACATATACAACAACAAAAAAAACTCAAATCTTAAAATGACAAACTAAAAAATTATAAAGAGTTCGATTTGTGTGTGTGACAAGTTTGTAAACTTGTTCTGAAGCCAAATTCAAGAGAAGATGCTCAGAAATATTTTGATTGAAATGGTTACAAAGGTTCCCAAGGTGTAATGGACATGCTCAAGGTCAAAAGGACTTTAACTGAAGTAGAGTCACTGTTGAGTTCTGGCCGATGCCCTTTCTTTATAAGAAAAGCCACAACTCAATGGTGTCATCTGAAATACTTCTGCTTATTATTCAAATGTTTTTGCAGGAGAATGTTATTTGTAAGGACATAATGCAGAAATGTTTTATTTTTTCCTTTTCTCTTCTATACTATATTTCCACTCCTTGTCTGTCAGTTTGTTGGTCTTATGGTAGTAACTTGTGTGTTGCTGTGGTGCTGTAAGCTATGCCACCAGTATTTTAAATGCCAGCATGGTCACCCATGGTGGGTAGGTTTCAGCAGCACTTCCAGACTGAGACAGACTAGGAAGAAGGAGAGGCGGACTTCTTCGGAATGGCGAGCCAATGGAAACATTATGCATCGCAGCAGAACATTGTCAGATCTAGTGCCAGAAGATGAGCCCCTCAGGTTGGCTGGTGCTCAGAAAATGACTGGGGGAGAATAGCTCCTCAATGTAGAGTTGACCTTAATGACACTGATCGAATTAAACTTTTGGAACCTTCATTTGCTAATGTGGCACAACTCAAGATGAGAAGAGACAGCAGCAAACATTCATTAATTATCAGAATAAGGAAGGTATGAAGTCTGAAGCTAGGAAAATTGAAAGTTGTCAAAAACGAAGTGGAATGCATGAAGATCAATAATAGCTTAGGTATTACTGAACTGAAATGGACTGGTATTAGCCATTTTGAATTGGGCATCATATGGTTAGTTATGCCAGAAATGATAAATTGAAGAGGAATGGTGTCACATTAATTGTCAAAAGAGCATTTCAAGATATATTATGAAGTAAAATGCTGTTGGTGATAGGATAATATTCATAACCCTACAATTGAAATTCAGACCAAAATTGATCAAACCTGCAATAATGATGCATTAATATTTACTGATGATAGGAATGACAAAGTTGGAAACAAAGAGGAAGGATCAGTAGTTGGAAAACACGGCTTTGGTGATAAAAATGATGCTGAAGATTGCATAGTAGAATTTTGCAAGACCAATGATTTCTTCATTGCAAATCCATTTGTAAAGCAACATAAAAGGTTGGACCTCACCAGGTGGGATACACAGGAATCAAATTGACAGAATCTGTGGAAAGAGACAGTGGAGAAGTTCAATATCATCAGCCGAAACAAGACCAGAGGCAGACCATGGAATAGACCATCAATTGCTCAAATTCAAGTTCAGGCTATAGCTGAAAAACATTAAAAAGGTCAACAAGAGTCAAAATATGATCGTGAATGTATCCACCTGAATTCTGAGACTGTTCCAAGGACAGATTTGTTGTATTAGACACTAATGACTGAAGGCCAAAAGAGTTGCGGGATGGCATTAAGAACATGATACATGAAATAGGCAAAAGGTCATTAAAAGTCAAGGAAGAAAGAAAAGGCAAAAATGGATGTCAGAAGAGAATCCAAAACTTGCTCTTGAAAACTGAGAAGCTAAAGCCAATAGAAGAAATGAGGCAGTAGAAATTTTCAAAGGACAGCTCGAGAAGACTCAGCCACATATTATAATGAAATGTACAAAGACCTGGGGATAGAAAACTAAAAGGAAGGAAAACGTCCAAATGGCACTAAAGGCATTTGCAAGAAACAAGGCTCCAGGAATTGACAGGAATACACATTGAAATCTTCCAACAGACTGATGTAACACTGGAGGTACTCACTCTTCGGTGGCAATAAATTTGGAAGACAGATACCTGGCCAACTAATTGGAAGAAATCCATATTTGTGCCCATTCCAAACAGAAGTGATCCAATGGAATGTGGAAATCATCAGTCAGTATCATTAATATTACATCCAAGCAAAATTTTGCTAAGAATAAGAACTGTCAGAAATTCAAACAGAATTCAGTAGAGAACATGGAATTATTGTTGACATCAAATAGATCTTGGCTAAAAGCACAGCCTACCAGTGCTTTTAAATTGTTAAGTGCCATTGAGTCTGTTCCGACTCATAGTGATGCTGTTACAGGATTGCCGAGGAGAACTGGTGGGTTTCAGCTGCTGCCCTTGTGGTTCCGAGTCTAGTGCTGATCCAACAGCACCTCACCAGGAGTCCAAAAAGATGCTTACTTATGCTTTTTTGAGTATGCAAAGGCATGAGACTGTATGGATCATAACAAATTACGGATAGCATTGCAAGGCGTGGGTATTCCAGAATGCTGAATTGTGCTCATAAACCTGTACACAGGCCAAGAGAAAGTCGTTAGAACAGAACAAGGGAATAGTGAATGGTTTAAAACCAGGAAAGGTGTGTGCTGGGGTTCTAACTTTTCACCATACTTATACAATCTGTGTTTTAAACAGATAATCTGAGAAAGTGGATTATATGAAGAAGAACGTGCCATCAGGATTGGAGGAAGACTCATTAACCATCTGTAATATGCATATGACACAACTTTGCTTGTTGGAAGGGCATTGTTGTTGGTGGTGGTGGTTGTGTGCTGCAGAGTTAGTTCCAACTCATAGCGAACCTGCATAGGGTTTCCGAGGCTGCAGATCTTTACAGGAGCAGAAAGCCTCATTTTTCCCCTGTAGAACAACTGGTAGTTTTGGACTGCTGACCTTAAGGTTAGCAGCCCAACTCGTAACCACTATGCTACCAGAGCTACTTTGTTGGGAGGGCAGAGGATTTAAAATACTTACTGAAGAAAATCAAAGACTCTAGCCTTCAGCTCACACTGCACACTGTGGTACCATGCATTTACTTGATATGGTTTTTCTATTTAAAGTCTTCCTAAATCCCGCCAAACGATTGGGTGTTGCTGTTAAGTGCTGTCGAATCGATTCCGACCCGTAGCGACCCTATGTAGGGTTTTCAAGGAGTAGCTGGTGAGCTTGAACCACCAACCTTGCAGTTCAAATGGGTTTGCAGTCTGGTGCATTAACCCACAATGCCACACCGGGACGCCAAATGATTGGGTAGGATCATGCAAATAAGATGTATAGGACTCTAACATTGGGATTGGAGATAGGTTAGTTGTACCATCCTGCTATGGTTAAAAGGAGCCATCTCAGAACAGGAACAGATGATTGAAAGACCATCAAGAAAGAAGAACTATCTAACAGCAGAGCATGAGATCCCTATGGGAGAAGTTTTGGCAGCAGAGGAAACAGTAGAGGGGGAGGCATGGCGAGGTAGAGGAAGCATCTCATAGCAGTTGGCCTTGGACTGATTTTGAATTTGGTTCTCCTTCCCCCTCGTGAAGTCAGAGGAAATCACACATGGCCTCCCTGCTGTTGTTGCACACCTCAGTGTTAGGAAAACAAAGACCCTTACAACTGGATCAATGAATAACGTCATGATAAATGAAGAAAAGATTGAAGTTGTTGACTTCATTTTCCTTGGATCCACAATCAACAGTTGTTGGAAGCAGCAGTTAAGAAAAAAAAAAAAAAAGAATTGCATTAGTGAAATCTGCTGCAAAAGACCTCTTTGAAGTGTTAAAGAGCAATAATGTCAGTTTGAGAATTACGGCACCCAAGCCATGGTATTTTCAATAGCCTCATATGCATATGAAACTTCGACAGTGGATAAAGAAGACCATAGCATTGATCCATTTCAGTTACGATGTTGGAGAATAATACTGAAAGTACAATGGACAGCTAGAAGAACCAACCAATCTGTGTTGGAAGAAGTACAGCCAGAGTGTTCCTTAGAAGTCAGAATGACAAGTCATCCTGCCCTAGGAGTTAATTTTTCTAACCAATTCGATTCATCCAATTTGATTGAGCATCCTCTGTATTCACTGGTCTGTGAAGTAAAGAGATAGAACAGGGTTGTTCTTTCAGGGACCTAAGACAGAGCACTGAGTCTGGGTTTCCCTGACAAGCAGGAAAGCAGATCTAGCCTAGAGGTCAGTCGAAGGAGGATGAGGTCAAGGAAAAAGGAGGAGTTTTTTGTTTTTTTTTGTAAGCTAACAACATAAACAGGCATGCTTCATATTAAAATCCAGGTCTTTGAGTGTAAGCTGCTGCCTAGTGAAATCTGCTCTCGTCAAATAGGCATTGTAAAAATGCTGATCTGGTGCCATTTGTGTTTTCTAGAAAGTGATATATGTTGTCCAAGTGAAGCCATGATTCAGGATAATGGTGTCCTTCAGGGCGATGGTGATAAAATAGGTGCAGCCATTTCAGAATTATGGCACCTGGGTTTTCTCTTTAATCCCGGTTTATACTGTGGTCAGCATGCCAGGTGACTACACATCACATTTATCCAGTATTTATTATGTGCAGGGTTTTGTATTGATGCTTTTACTGTGTTACCACCTCTTGTGCAGTGCCAAGCGCACGCTCCCCTGAAGGTGGAGATGACCTTGATGCAAGATGGCTGGCACTGGCATTAATAAAAGACTGGATGGCCCCGAGTTCTCCACCAACTAACACTCCTAATACTTAGTTACCAAGAGAAGTGAGTGAAAAGATGGTGGTGTCAAACACAGTTGATTTGAAGAAGGCTAACTTGGTAAGCAAAAATGTTACAGTCCCCAGTCTCTCAAACTCTCAACCTCCTACCTTCACCTTTTTTGGCAATTCTCCAACAGTCGTGCTCTAGGTGGGGATATGGCTCCATGGAACACCCAGTATGCTTCTACTGGGACCCCTGTCCTCTGCCCAGTGTAATTCTATTAAGTTCCTGGTCAGTTTCTCTATATCTTATTTCTTGGGTTTCTCTTGTTCTGTGCATTTTGTTGCCATCTGCATTACAATTTCTGGGTCCCATCCTCTTCCTCTCTCTTTCTTTTGTCAGTGCCCCAGTTTTTGCTCCCTCTCCATGACTGTGACACCCCCTCCCCCTTCTAACCGTTAACTTTTCTTTCTTTCCTCTAATTACAGCATAAATCGATCTCCTTTGTACTTAGCTCAATGCCTGGTGACATTTTCACAACTCAGCAAATCACAGTTGAAACTGATGATTTTTCTCCAAATCTCTTCTATTTTTTCTGGGAGAAGCTGTTCTACTCTTTTGGTAGATTAAGGTAGATTAAATAGATTAAATCAATAGATTAAATCAATTAAGGTAGATATCTCCTAAAAAGGGTTCCAAATTCCTCTCTTCTCCTTCTCCCTGCCCAGCCTCATCCTATTAATGAGATACTGCTGTATCTGACAGTACCAAGGACATAGTGGAGTCCTTAGAAGCGGACTCAATAAATGTTCATTTCTTTATTTCCTCTGAAAGGAATTCCAATGTCTTGGGATCAAACAAGCCAGGAGCCCAGGACTTAGCCCAGTGTCTCCTTCTTTCTTACCCTTCACATTCAACCCATTCCCGAGTGCTACTCTTTCTCTTTTTAAATGACCCTTGTCCTTTAGTCTCTAATGAGCACAGCAAAAGACCTCTTTAAAGTGTCAAACAGCAAATATGACGACTAAGGAATGCCTAACCCAAAGCCTGGTATTTTCATTTGTCTCATATGCATGTGAAAATTGGATGATGAACAAGGAAAACCGTAGAAGAATCCACGCATTGGGATTATAGTAGAAGAATCCATGCAATGGGATTATAGTGTTGGTGAAGAATATTGAAAGTACCACAGACTGCCAGAAGAGCAAACAAATCTGTCTCGGAAGCAGTACAACCAGAATGCTCCTTAGACATGAGGAAGGCGAGACTTTGTGTGTCATACTTTGGTCCAGTCTCTGGAGAAGAACATCATGCTTGGTAAAGTGGAGGGCCAGCGAAAAAGAGAAAGGCCCCCAACAAGATAGATCATCATGGAGACTGCAACAATGGGCTCTAGCATCACAGTGGTGAGGATGGTGCAGGACTGGGCAGTGTTTCATTCTTTTGTGCATTGGTCGCTGTGAGTCAGAACTGACTCAATGGCACCTAACAAGACACCCTCCCTCCCTCCTCTTCAGCCCTACTTCCTGGGGGATTGCAGTACTACCTGACTGATTTCCCTATGTCAACTCTTGCAGATCCCTTTCCCATGATCTGAAAGAAAGCAGGAGTGATCTTCCTGGAAGGCAAATGTGATTGTCTTGCCCTCCTCACACTTACATGGCCTGGCACCTGCCTGCTACCTGTTTCCTGTCCCCACTTTGTTTTTGAATGGGCTCTAGCTTGTCTCTAGAATGAGCCAGGCTTTTCCATCATGGGACCTTTGCACACAATGTTTTTCCTTCCCTTGAATCTTCCCGTTTTGTTAATATCTACACATCTCTCAACACCCAGCTCTACTTTTCCTTCCTCAGGAAGGCTGCCCTGGACCACAGCTGAGACCAGCTCTCCTTCTTATCTTCTTGGTTCCATATACCTCTCATTTGTTGTTGTGATTGGCTGCCGTTGAGCCGGCACCTAACTCATGCCAACCTCATGCATAACGCTGCTCTGTCCTGCGCCCTCCTCATAATTGGTTGCACCTTGACTTTACCGTTGTGACCCAGTGGGGTTTTGTTGGTTCGTTTTCAGAAGGAGATCACCAGGCCTTTCAAACTTGTCTATCTTAGTCTGAAAACACCACTGAAATCTATTCGGCATCATAACAGCACACAGTGTCCACTGATGGGTGGCTGGTGGTTGCATATGAGGTACTTTGGCCAAGAATTGGACCCAGGTCCCTCACATACCACTGAACCACCACTGTGTGCCATTGACTTGGTTCCAACTCATAGTGACCCTATGCATGACAGAACCAAACCCTGCCCAGTCCTGCACCATCCTCACAAATGTTGCTACACTTGAGCCCATTGCTGCTGCCACTGTGCCAACCCATCTCATTGCTGATCCTCTGCTTTACTAAGCATGATGTCTTTGGTGCCTCCTGATTATATGTCCAATGTATCTTGCTAGTCTAGCTTCTAAGGAGCACCCTGGCTGTACTTCTTCGAGCGCAGATCTGTTTGTTCTTCTGGCAGTCTGTGGCACTTTTTATATTCTTCTCCAACACTGTAACTCAAATACATCACATCTTCTATGGTCTTCCTTATTCATTGCCCAGCTGTCACATGCATATGTTGTTGTTAGTAAGTGCCATTGGATTGGTTCTGACTCACGGTGACCCTGTGTAAGGTTGCTGAGGAGCAGCTGGTGAGTTTGAAACACTGACCTTGTGGTTCAAACAGACCTGGTAGTTCAGTGCTTATTCCATAGCACCACACCAGGTGATAGAAAATACCATGGCTTGGGTCAGGATCACCTTAGTCCTCAAACTGATATCACTGCTAATGAACACCTTTTTAAACAAGATCTTGTGCAGTAGATTTGCCTATTGCAATAAATCATTTGATTTCTTGACTGCTGCTTCCATGAGTGTTGATGATGAATCCAAGTAAAATGAAGTCTTTGACTTCAATCCTGTTTCCACTTATCATGATATTATTTATTGGTTCATTTGGGAGGACTTCTGTTTTCTTTACATTGGGGTGCAATTCACATGGAAGGCTGTCGTCTGCTTTTCATCAGTAAGTATTTTAAGTCCTCTCGACTTTCAGCAAGCAAGGTTGTATCATCTGTATTTCAGAGATTAAGAGTTAATGATTCTTTCTCTAATCCTGATGCCCTGTTCTTCTCTATATAATTCACCTCAGATTATCTGAAAGAATACAACCCTGGTGCACACCCTTCCGGATTTTAAATCATTCAGTATCACTTTGTTCTGTTCAAACAACTGCCTCTTGGTTTATGTTCAGGTTTCTCATGGGCACAATTAAGTGTCCTGGAGTGTCCATTATTCATGTTGTTATCCGTAGCTTGCCATCATTCATACAGTCGAAAAACTTTATGCATTCAACAAAGCACAGGTAAACATCTTTCTTGTATTTTCTGCTCTCAGCCAAGATCCATCTGTTGTCAACGATGACATCCCTTGTTCCATGTCCTTTCCTGAATCTGACTTGAATTTCTGGCCATTCCCTGTTAATGCACGTTACAGCCATTTTTGAATTCTCGTCAGCAGCCACGATCACCCCTATAAAATGGTAGTAGTTGTAGTGTAAGAACCTGTCATACTTCAGGGAGGTGATGAGAATCAAGATCCACCACCAACCACTCCTCCCGCAGGACCCTCTGCTCCTCTGCTGGGTTTGATAATTCATTGCAATTATCACACAGAACTCACAGAGCATATTTACAGGTAAGTGGGGTTTTGTTATGGAAGTAACAGATTATAACTTGGGATCAGGATCTTGTAAGCATGTAGACAACGTCTAGAAAGCGTCACTGAAGAGGAGAGCACATCCCTCCTTTCGTGCAGGGCAGCTCTCTCAGCCGCTGTTGGTCTTGAAGCTGAGGCCTGTTGGGCTGTTCTCTTGGCTATGCAGGTTCCTCTCAGATCCCAAAGGACAGGCTTCCTCTCAGCCCAGGAGGACAGGGCTCCTCTAAGCCCTCTAAGAACAGGTCTGCTCTAAGACCCCTGAGGACAGACCTCCTCTCAGTCCCCTAAGGACAGACCTCTTCTCAGTCCCTGAGGACAGACCTCTCAGTCCCTATGGACAGACCTCCTCTCAGTCCCTGAGGACAGACCTTCTCTCAGTCCCTGAGGACAGACCTCTCC
>NW_006408614.1:1057908-1077253 GCF_000296735.1 Chrysochloris asiatica | reverse complement strand
GAGGACAGACCTCTGAGTCCCTGAGGACAGACCTCTCAGGCCCGGAAGACAGACCTCCTCTCAGTCCCCTAAGGGCAGACCTCCTCTCAGACCTCCGGAGGACAGGTTCCTCTAAGCTCCCTGAGGATAGGTCTTTATTTTGGCCTCCCCCTCGCCTAGCCAGTCTAGCAGCTTTGTTCAGCTCTCTTGGCTACATTCCCAGCAGCAGGTTTCTGCCATCACCAACAACTCCACCACAGAATCCCTTCCAGGACTCTTGTCTTCATTGTTACAACCCTTGACCTGTTGCCGCTCCTTCAGCAGATTCCTTGCCTCCTCTCTCTCTCTCTCTCTGCTGCTTCCCTCTTTTTGCCTCTCCTTTTTTTTTCTGCTTTTTTCAGTTTTTCTGAAACCTCCGTGGAATTAGCTGCATATCAGCCAACTCCTTGTTGATTTTAAGGCATGGCCCGTCCAGCAGGGCCATTGTGGTTCAGTGAATTGCTTGATATGGCTCTCCAAACCATAGTCTTTGTTATTCCACCAAATTATTACATTGATGGTGGTGGTTATGTGCCATGGTGTCAGTTCCGACTCATAGTAACCCTGTGCAGGGTTTCTAAGGCTTTAAATCTTTATGGGAGCAGAAAGCCTTGTCTTTTTCCCGTGGAACAGCTGGTAGTTTCAAGCTGCTGACCTTAAGGTTTGCAGCTCGATTCATAACCATTACACTACCAGAGCTCCTTAAATTATTCCATTGTTGTTGTTGTTAAGTGCCGTTGAGTTGGTTCCAACCCATAGCAACCCTGTATAGGGTTTCCAAGGAGTGACTGGTGAGCTTGAATTGCCGACCTTGCTGTTCAAACGGCTTTGTGGTCTGGCGTATTAACCCACAGCGCCACCCCAGGACCATGTAAATGGAACTCTAATGTGGGGATTGGTGAGTTTTGTCTTCCTGTCGGGTATAAAATGACCCATCCCAGGAGCATGGATGGAGGAGCTCACTGTATTCAAGAAAGAAGACCCAGGAGAGGAGAACATCATTTGAACCATGAGCTCCCTGTGCATTGAACCTGTTCCACCCAGGAGACAGAGGACTATGACATTGGAGAAGTGACAGCCACAAAGAGGTGAAGAACCAAGAACACAAGAGAAGGGGCAGGCTTCCTGGGCCATGGAGTGAATAAAACTGAGTGCCTTCGAGCAGGAAGCCTGTGGTAGAGTGTGGTGCCCTTTGGGCATTTATTAGCAGTACTAAAGGAGTTTTGTAGCTCGAGTAGGTTAGAAGCTTAAGTGCTATGTGACCAAAAAGCTGAGGGCCAGAAACAGCCTGTGCCTGTGGGTATGACTGAGAAGAGATTATTTTGACAGGAAGAAGTGTATCCTGAGCATTTCTCATCCCTTATTGCAACTTGTTAAATTCCCCAATAAACCTCATAGCTGTGCATCTTGTCTGTGAGTTCTCAATAGTCATTGCAACAGATTATCAAACCCAGCAGAGAAGTAGAAAGTGCTATGAGAGGAATGGTTGTTGTCAGAACTGGTTAAAAAGGATGGAGGCATGTCTGATATCTATCTGAAAAGCTGGATTACATAAAGAAGACTGTGGCATCAAGATTGGAGGAAGACTCATTAACAACCTGTGATATGCAGATGATACAAGTTTGCTTGCTGGAAGTGAAGAGAACTTAAAATATTTACTGATGAAAACCAAAGACCACAGGTGTCGGTATGGATTGCAATTCAATGTAAAGAAAACAAAAATCCTCACCATAGGACTAATGAATAACATCTTGAAAATGGAGAAAAGATTGAAGTTGTCTAGGACTTCATTTTGCTTGAATCAGCCATCAATACTCATGGAAGCAGCAGTGAAGAAATCAAATGATGTATTGCATTGCATTAGGAAAGTCTGCGGCACAAGTCCGCTTTAAAGTGTTTAAGAGTAAAGATATCAGTTTGAGGACTAAACTGCACCTGACTCAAGCCATGGTATTTTCAATAACCTCATATGCATGCGAAAGTTGAACAATGAATATGGAACACTGTAGAAGAATTGATGCAGTTGAGTTACTGTGCTGGAGAAGAATGTGAAAGCTTCCATGTGCTGTCAGAAGAATAAGTCAATCTGTGTTGGAATAAGTATAGCCAGAATGCTCCTTAGAAGTCAAGATGACCAGATTTTGTCTCTCATACTTCATGCATATTAGTAAGAGGGACCAGTGTCTGGAGAAGGACCGAATGCTTGGTAAGGTGAAGGGTCAACAACACAGAGGAAGACCCCAATGAGATGGATTGGCACAGTGGCAGCTGCAATGAGCTCAAATATGGCAGCAATTGTGAGGTTGGTATTTCGTTCTGTTGTATGTAGGGTCACTATGAGTCGGAACCAACTCGATGGCACCTAACAACAACAAATATTGAGCTTGATTCTTATTTCAGTTTGTGAAGTCAGAGGTTGCCCCCAATTCCATTTTTACAGCCATGAACTGACCTTCTTGGTCGGCCACAGTCACTTCATTTGAATAGTTTGCTATATGCTGATTTCATTTGTATAAGTACATTGACGAATTCCTACAAGGTATATAAAATAAACCAATTACAGGGCAGGCTCAGTCCAAGGCCAGACAAAAAGAATCAAGTCATCAGGCTTTTTACAACTTGCCCAGGAAATAACAATCAACTTAGACAAACATAACAAATCTCTGGGGTAGAAAACTGTTTAATTGTTCTAAGAAGCAGAAGTGGAAACCAATTTGGGTCTTTTCAAATGAATTTTCTCTTCTGGCCCAGGTGCCTGAAATGATGAAAGGATAAGAAAGTAGGACGTAAGAGAAAGAAGTTGTATTAGCCGAGGTTGCTCTCCACCTACAAGCTAATGTTCTAGGTTTATTCACACACCTTTCACTGTGGTCACAAATACAGTCTTGCTTTTGTGTGTATGTAACAGGGACAGGGGGAGTCTCTGAAAGACTGTGTAGGCACTGACATCAGTTCTAGAATGGAGCATCTAATGTTTCATTGGGCTCATGCAGATGGGGACCCTTGCCTACATTTCCCCTGTACTTTAAATGATTCCTATTGTGTGCCTACCATATCAGAGACTGAGGGACACACACACACAGTTTCCTTGGAAATAAGCTCATCTCTGGTAGTCCACAACACTAAAGAGCTCAATGATGATTAGTGAGTTCAGCCAGAATTTGAAAGCTCACAGAACACCACATCAATATAATAGAATTATTTTCTCTCTGTCCAAATCCTCAGCTACCATGGGGGAGGTATTTGGAATATAGGATCTTTGGGGAACTGGCCTAGACTTGCATCAGCCAGTCACGAGTTTTTACATTTTATCCACTCCTTTTGAAAAGAGGGGAAAACACCCTTTGAATAATAACACACCCTCCAAGTCCATGTACTCTTACTTCAGCCTGAGCTCAAAAGAATGAATTAAGCAAAGAACTTCAAATTTCTTCTTGCTTGAATTTGGCTGCAGGAGGCAATGAGCAGTGAGGTCTCACTCTTCTGCTGCGATGAACACATCACCATTGTTTCTGGGAGCTCCAGTGAAGCATGACCCTAGACTTCTTTTCTGAGTTGGCAGGAAGCATGTCTAGCCTGCAGAGAACACAAATGATGAGTTGTTGGAATTTGTTACACAAAGAGTGAAGGTCATCTGGTTGCCTCTACATGTCTTACAGTTTGTGATCTTTCAGGGGGTGATGACAAGGGAGGCGAGGCAAAAGCTCTAGAAGACACACACTGAGGGCCACATCCTGTCTTCTGTTGACAGTAATATGTGAGTGAGTTGTCTGTAGCTAGTCTTTATAGAAAGGAGCTCTGGTAGCGTAGTGGTTATGTATCAGGCTGCAGACCTCAAGGTCAGCAGTTCGAAACTACCAGCTGTTCTGCGGGAGAAGGATGAGGCTTTCTGCTCCTGTAGAGATGTAAAGATTTACAGCCTTGGAAACCCTGTACAGGGTCGCTATGAGTCAGAACCGACTCCACGGCACATAACCACCACCACCAGTCTTTACAGAGAAGACAAAGAACAGGCAGCCTAGGGCCATGCCATTCAGTGAGGGAAACAGAAGTCAAACACCTGAGTGGAGGGAGTGAGGAGGGGTTGTGTTCTGGAATAGTTCAGATCTTGCTGGGGAGAATCTTGGCTCCACTCAACCTTATCCTGTTGGGCCATGGTCTTACTCCTGTAGGGATAGTACGGATAGCGCTAGCTAGAAATCAGCTTCCACAGTGAGCTTGCTAAAAGACGGCCTTCTGTGAGGATGCAGAGTCCCACAGAACCTAATGCCTGAAGGTTGGCTAGTGCTCACAATGGCTCACAAAGCATTGCCAGGTAGGGGTCTCTCTTCTTTATTCTCCTCGCTCTCTCTCTCTCTCTCTCTTTATCCCATTTGTCTGGCATATCCCCAGTCCCTGATGAACCCTAGTCCCTGATGAACCCCATACCTCTTTTCTTTTGTGGACCATACTGCTAGAGACAGGATTTTCATCTACTGGTGTTATCTCAAACCCAGAATGACAGATGAGCCCTATAGTTAAAACAAAGCAACCCAACCCACTTCTATTGACTCCATTCTAAGTCCTTGTGACCCTATAGGACAGAGAGGACAACGCCTTAGTGTTTCCAAGGCTGCAATCTTTACCGAAGCATACTGCCACCTCTTTCTTCCAAGGAGCAGCTGGTGAGTTCAAACTGCAGTCCTCTTGGGCAGCTGTCGAGTGCTTAACCACTGTGCCACCAGGGTTCCTCTGGGCCTCCAGGTATGGCTCCAGAAATTCTTTTTCTCTGATAAATTCCCTGTCACTCTTCACAATGACAATTTCACACCTGCACATCCTCCAGTCTCAAATCACTCTATGCTTAGGAAAAGGATCTTGGAGAATGATTCTCAACAGAAGGTAGGGGCAGGGTGCCTTTCTGGAGACATTCTGGGATGTCAAAACTGGGGGATACTACTGGCATGTAGGCATTTAGTGGGATGGTGCCCAACATTCTAAAATACATAATAGCATAGACCTCCACTGTAAAGGATTTTTCATCTAAAATGTCAGTCAGGACTAGTAATGCCCATCAGTTTCGATTGCCATGAGGATTCAAGTTCCCTTATGTCAGATCCCAGAGCATCTGACATAAGGAAGGTGTTGTAAGTTCCTTGTGGGGGGAAACTCTGTCATTCAGCTTTGCACTTGTAGGACCTGGGTGGTCCTGGAACCTCAAAGACATATTGTAAATGTTTGCTGAATGACTGGATGGATGAGTATAGAGAACACTACAGTTACAGTCTCTGAAGCATATATTGTAGGAATGGGAGAGAAGTCTGGTATTAGTTGACACTAAGCATCACAGAGGTAAAGCACAGTGGTGAGATATTCTGAGTTTTCCTGGATTGTAACTTTGGTGTAAACCAAAAGAAGACTGCATCAAGAGTTGTTAAAAATGTTAATGAAATAAAAAATGTTATTTCAAACAGTTATATGTACTATAAAGATAAGCAGTTAGATGTTGTGATGGGTAATTGGTTGAGAGTTACGTTAGATAGTGTTGTCAAGATTCTATTTTTGTTCTGTTTTGGTTCATGTTTTTACTGATACATTATTATCGTTAGATGCCATTGAGTGAGACTCATAGTGACTCCATGCTCAGTGGAACAGAACACTGCTAGTTCTGCTCCATTCCCGTGACCAGGTGTGGACCAGACCACTGTGATCTTTAGGGTTTCAATAGCTGAGGTTCAGGAGTCGATCGCGAAGCCCTTCTTCCTAGTCCGGATTAGTCTGGAAACCCGTTCACCATTATAGCAACATTCAAGCTACTGACAGAGTGATGGCCGTGCAAGAGGTGCATTGGCCAGGCACCAAAACCCGGTCTCGTACGTGGAAGGATAGATTTCTAGCGTTGAATCAACAAGGCTTCTTCTGCTGACATAGTTGTACTTTACTGTTGACTCAAGTTCACTGTGAGCCGATGTTTTCATGAAGTGATTTTTTGAAATGGCAAACAACTCTTGACACAATCTTCTCTTGGTTTACCCAGAAGTTGCATTCCAGGAAAACTCAGTATGTCTCAAAACTGTGCTTTACCTGTGTGATGACGTCAACCAATGTAAAATGTAAAGAGAGTTTTAAACAGTGTTTTCACCCACATGACTGCCTGAAGTTATGATGATTGTGGGGCTGCTCTTGGTTATGTAGGAATATGCTGGGCATTGCACAAGATTTAATATCGTGTGCCACACTCACTAAATTCCAGTAGAACTTTCCAGTCATTGCAAAAAGCCAAAATACCCCTACCTTCCATTTTCAGAACACCCAAGAGGGCCCTGATTTTAAGGGTCTTGTGTTATACCCGGTCTTCTAATTGAGTTGACATTCAACATCTTTAGCACCTTGGGCATGGTTAATCACTCCTTGACTTTCTTTCCCCTACCTGGCACCATGGGACTGCACTCTTTGAATTTCTTCTCCTTCCCTCAATCCCTGCCTCAAATCCGATGGAACACTGTTCTACTCTGTACATATGGGTCTCCAAGAGTCAGAATCAACTCAGTGGCAACAAACAACAACAGTAACAAGCAACCAACTGAATGCGAGAAATGCGAAAGAACAGCTGAGGTGGCCACCATGTTTAGACTGTATGAGTGGATGCTGTTGCCAATATACAAATGGTTGGTTGGTTGGTTATGTGCCGTGGAGTTGGTTCCAACTCATAGCGACCCTGTATAGGGTTTCTGAGGCTGTAAATCTTTATGGGAGCAGAAAGCCTCATCTTTCTCCTGCAGAACAATTGGTAGTTTCGAACTGCTGACCTTGCGGTTCACAATCCAATTCGTAACCACCAGAGACCAAAAGGACAGCGATGCTTGGGGGAAGAGATGGCCAGTTTGATTTTGGACATATTCAACTTAAGGTTGATCTGATTCCTATTCTGTACTTACACATCCATGTGAATCTGACCTTGGCTTTCTTCTTTTTTCTTCACCGTGTTCTTCATTGTGTTTTAAGAGACTATCTTGTAGAAAAGTGTACACTCTGAAATTCTCTATCTTTGAATTGACATATCTAGGCTGTTTGCATTTAAAGTAATTACTGATACTATTATTTTAGTAGGTCCAGTTGGGTTGATCCAAACTCGGTCCAGCCCTGTGTACAACCGAACAAAACACTGCCTGATCCTGATCTTGCTATATTTGAGCCCATTGTTGCAGCCACTCTGTTAATCCATCTTCTCATGGGGGTGGGAAGGGAGTTTCCTTTTTTTCTGACCCTCAGAATGATGTCTTTCTCTTAGCATCCTGACTTCTAAGGAGCGTTCCAGAGGTACTTCTTCCAAGACAGATTTTTATGTTCTTCTGGCAGTCCATGGTATATTCTGTATTCTTCACCAACACCGTAACTCAAAGTCATTAGTCCTTCTTTAGTCTTTCTTATTCATTGTTCACATGCATATGAGGCAATTGAAAATACATGGTTTGGGTCAAGAGCACTGTAGTCTTATTGATATGTTGTTGTTCTTGTCGTTGTTGTTAAGAGTTGTTGAGCTGATTCTGACTCACAGTGACCCTGTACAAGGTTTCTGAGGAGCAGCTGGTGGGTTTGAACCACCAACTCTGGGGTTAGAAGGCCAGTGCTATCCAATGTCATACCAGGACCCAGTTTATTGACAATGTTGACATAATATCTACCATATTTGTAACTATTTTCTATTTGTTGCCTTATTTTGTTTCTTTTTGATCGTCTGCTCACTTTCCGTCTACTCTAGTCTTAAGTGAGCATATTTATAAAATTTCATTTTTATGTCATCTCTAAGACTATCAATTATATGTCTCTTAATTTTTTTTTCTAATGGTCACTCTAGAAATTACAAAATACACTAAAGCTGACTCCATGATCTTTGGTGAGAATGTCACCTTTATTTCCAAGTCACTTACTACCAAAGTGCTGTCACTGACATTCATGTTCATTTTCCAACTGTCACCTGGGTCACTCCAGCAAAACCTTAAGTTGAATATGTCCAAAATCAAACTGGCCATCTCTTCCCCTAAGCATCGCTATCCCTTTGGTTGTACTTATTTGTCTATTGGCAACAGCATCCACTCATACAGTCTAAACATGGTGGCCACCTCAGCTGTTCTTTCGTACTTCCTGCATTCAGTTGGTTGCTTGTTACTGTTGTTGTTTGTTGCCATCGAGTTGATTCTGACTCTTGGAGACCCATATGTACAGAGTAGAACACTGCTCCATTGGATTTTCAAGACTGACTTTTTGAAAACAAATCACCAATCCTGTATTCCTTGGCACCTCTGGTTGTGTTTGAACCATCTGTCTTTTGGCTACTAGTTTAGTGGTCAACTATTTCCTGTGCCCAGGCACTCCATCCTATTACTGCTATGTTCTGTCAATTCCACTTAAAAAAAATAAAATAAAATAATAATAACTGAATATTCAGGAGCAAGTCATACAGAGCAATGGTGATAAAGATCAGCCTCTTAGCAGGAACTGTGGCGATTCCGCCCTTTTGATATTTTATTTTTCAAAAAATGCTTTGGACTACCCTTATTTTTCTTTTAGACCCTGGGCATACTGCCATGAGCTAATTTGTTTGACCATACCATCAGGGGTGCTGGAAGGGGAGCAGTCTCATTTTCAAAGAAACTTTTTCTTTTGGACGGTGTGCCTTTTTAATTTGCTCAGTTCAGAATTAAGTTCTTTGGAACTAAGTGCAAAGAGAATAGCTTGCTATTTCCAACACGGCATTTGAACGTTACTATCTCAGAAGAAACTGTTTCAGAATGTGGAACCGTTCCTTGCTGCTTTCCTAGGAAGAAGCACATCGCCATCTTAATTGTCTGTGCAAACTGACTTCCTCCTTCGCTTTCCCTGTTGTTCATGAGAAAAGGTCATGAGACTCTTTTCTAAAACAGAAATGGCAATGGATGATGTCAGGAAATTTGCGTTTTGCCTCTGTAAAGACCACCTCCCTGCTAAAGTCAGATACTTTCAAGGTTATATGTTTTCCTTCCAAGTTTAATTTTCTTTTTTTTTTTTAAAGATATGCTTGGAGAACAAATACAACTGAAATAACTCTCCTTTTTCTTTTTTTTTTTTTAAAGTTGCTCCCGCACCCCCAGCCCAGGGCAATAAAATCATTCTTATAATTAGGAGAAGAAGCCAGAGACCACTTAACTCTTGTAAAAAGCAGTCATCTGTTGAATCTAGATCAGGGGTCAGTAAACATTTTCTGTAAATGGTAAACTTTGTAGGCTCTGTAGACCATAAAAGTGTCTGTTGCATTATAGTGTGGATGGGCTAGGCTGTTATTCCATACAACATTACTCATTTATATAAGTTAGATTCAATTTAAGGGACAAAGTTTGCTGAGCCATGACATAGAGCAAGAATTTTTGGACCTCGCCTGTATGGACAGTTTGAGCCTCAGAAGTCTGTATTTTGGTAAGGCTGTCTTGTACACTGTAGCATGTTTAGACTCATCCCTGGTTTCTACCCACTAGAAGCCAGTGGTGCCCCCCCAAAATGTCTCTAGGTATTGTCAGTTGTCCCCTGGAGGCCAAAGCCCCTGCCAGTGAAATAATCCGATGAAGAGGTAATAGAACATTGTGGTTGTTAGGTGTCATTAAGTGGATACCATCTCATAGCACCCTATGTACAAGAGAACAAGACTCTACGTGGCCCTGTGCCTTGCTTACCACCACTACTGTGTTTGAACCCATTGTTTTGCCATTATGTCACTCCATTTCCTTGAGGAGCTCCTTTTTTTTCACTGACCCTCTAATTTACCAAGCCTGATGTCCTTCTCTGTGGACTGGTCCCTCCTGATAACATGTCCCAAGTACATGAAACCAAGTCTCACTATCTCAGCTTCGATGGGGCATTTTGCCTACACTTCTTGCAACACAGTTCTGTTCATTCTTCCAGCAGTCCATAGTGAATTCAATATTCTTCGCCAACACCATAATTCAAAGGCAGCACTTCTTCTCTGGTCTTCCTTACTAACTGTCCTGCTTTCACATGCTTATGAAGTGATAGAGAATACCATGGCTTTGGTCAGGCACACCTTAACTTTCAAAGTGACATCTTTGCTTTCCAACACTTTAAAGAGGCCTTTTGTAACAACAGATTTACCCAATGCATTTGGCTGCTTGATGTCCTGGCTCGTATTTCCATGAGCACTGATTGTGAGCCCAAATAAAATTAAATCCTTGACAATGCCAATCTTGTCTCCATTTATCATGAATAGAAAATATTTTTCCCAAATTTACAAAAGGAAGGCAAGAAGAAAGATTAGAAACCCACAGCATCCTATTTGTCTTTGCTAGACTGAGGTCTTCTGAACAAGGCTTCTGTTGTTATTGTTGGGTGTTATCAAATTGATTCCAGGTCATGGTGATCATGGGCAGAATAGAACTGCCCCATGGGCTTTCTTGGCTGTAATCTTTATAGAAGTGGATCATCAGATCTTTCTCCCATATTGCTGCTGGGTGGGTTCGAACCATCAATCTGTAGGTTAGCAACTGAGTGCTGAAGCATTGTGCCACCAGGCCTTCTTAAGGGGTCATGGTCACTGCCTAAAGTTAGAAAACAGATAACAACCCAATGGAAAACACAATGTGATTGGAAAATGCCCTGTTTATAATGAAACTACATGAGCTTCACCTACTTTTGGGCTCTGTACAAGAAACAAAATAATCCAATGTATTAGAATGTACTAATTAATGTCAGTTTGAGGACTAAGGTGCGCATGACCCAAGCCATGGTATTTTCAATAACCTCATACACATGTGAACATTTGACAGTGAATAAGGAAGTTCGTAGAAAAATTGATGCATTTGAGTTATGGTGTTGGAGGAAAATATTGAAAGTGCCACGGGCTGCCAAAATAACAAACTGATCTGTGTTGGAAAAAGTGCAGCCAGAGTGCTCCTTGGAAGCCAGGATGGCCAGACTTTGTTTTCATACTTCAGACATACTATCAGGATGGATCCGTCTCTGGCGAATGATATCATGTTTGGTAAAGTGGAGGGTTGGAGAAAAAGAGGAAGACCCCCATGAGATGGACTGGCACAGTGGCATTAGCAATGGGCTCAAGCATAGCAAAGATTGTGAGGTTGGCCCAGGACTGGTCAGTGTTTCATTCTGTTATGCATAGGGTCTCTATGAGTCGGGACCAACTCGCTGGCACCTAAAAACAATGGTACTTTATGAGTTTAAGGGTTGGCTGTGAATACATAAGACTGGATCAAATGCTAGTAGCTCCAGTCCCTACCTAGGTGGACAAAGGGTTATTTTTTTCTACTCATCTAAACTCAGAACTAACACAGGCAGGGTGAGTTTTGAAAATGCTCACATGTTTCTCATAGTTTGGACAGGGCCAGACAAAAAATGGTCTGGTTTCACTGTGTATTGGCAGTCACATGTGTTTTTGAAAGTTAAAAACAGCAAGACATTCATAAGTGAATTGCAAGGAATGCTGCCGTCTTGTTCTTTAGCACAAACACCTGTTTTGTAAATAGAAAAGTTCAGGGCCAATACTGTTGAGAAATCATCACTTTCTTTTCCATTATGACTATTATTATACTTTTAATAATAAAAAGGACTCCTGGTGTGGTGCTGCTGGATAAGCACTGGACTGCTAACCACAAGGCCAGCAGATCAATCCACCAGTCGACCCTCAGAAACCCTGTATTGTGTTGTTATGAGTCAGAACCAACTCAGTGGCACTCAACATGAACAACAACAATAATAAAAATATGTATATACAATTTAAAATATAATTTAAGTAATCATGTTTTAAGTAAATAAATAAAATTCTCTCATCCAGAATTTCCAGTAAGCCCTCTGAGGTGAATTTGTTTTTTGATCTGAAAACCAACAGACGTGCATTGATGCATTTGTCCTTTAATATAATTATCTTTAGTTGAATGTATCTTTCTAATTGACTAGAGGGGAAGTGGTGTGGTCCACATCGTTGAAAGGAACTGCTGGTCTCACACCATATTCTCCAGCCATCACTGTCGCCTTCATCCTGTGACCACAGCAGGACCATTCAGTAACCCAGTTTCCCAGGCACCCAGTCACCAACACCACTAGCCCAGTAGTCCGACTCTGACTCGTAGAATCCTATACGACAGACTATAGAACTGTTCCCATGCAGTTTCCAAGGCTGGTGTCTTTATGGAAAAGAGCTCTGTGGGTTCCGTGGGTTAGGCGATGGGCTGCTAACTGTCAGGCTGATAGGTCAAACCCACCAGCTGCTCTGCAGGAGAAAGATGAGGCTATCTGCTCCCATAAAGACCTACAATCTTGGGAGCATTCTGCTTCTCTTTTTGTTAAATGCTGTTGAGTCGGTTCTGACTCATAGTGACCTTATAGAGGGTTTCCAAGGAGTGGTTGGTGAGTTTGAACCACTGACCTTGAGGTTAGCTGTCTAGTTTTTATCCTACAGTACCACACCAGGACTCCTGGAACCCCTTCGTAGGGTCTCTATGAGTTGGAATTGACTAAATGGCTGTAGGTTTTGGTTTTGAACTCTTTATGGAAACATGCTGCCACTCTTTCTCCAGTGGAGCAACTGGTGGGTTTGAACCACTGGAGTTTCAATTGGCAGCGGAGTGCTTCAACCACTGTACCAACAGGTCTCCTTCTTCACTGCCTTCCCAAAACACACATTTCAATTATATTCCAAGACCTCATCTGTCTGCACCCTGCATCCCAGTTAACTTTGCTATAAGTGTGCTGTTGTTATTAAGTGCCATTGAGTCAATTCTGACTCATAGAGACCCTCTATAGGGTTTCCGAGGAGCAGCTGGTAGATTTGAACTGCTGACCTTGTGGTTCACAGTCCAGTGCAGATCCTATAGTGCCACACTATTTCTAGTTAAAAGGTTGGCAGTTCAAACTCATCGAGAAGTGCCTTGGGAAACTGGCCTGGTGCAGTTCTCCTCAGCAGCAGGCTTCCTTGCAGGCGAGTTCAGTGTGTGTTGTGAAGGGAACAAACATGTCTGATGGCCGGTCTTTTGTCTCTGTCTCTTAGGTTACCATGGCCTCTACTGTGAGGAGGAGTATAATGAATGCCTCTCTGCTCCCTGTCTGAACGCTGCCACCTGCAGGGACCTGGTGAATGGTTACCAGTGTGTGTGCCTGCCAGAGTACAAAGGTGAGTGAGGGCCACTGGGCCGCGTGGTCCAGAATGCCTTCCAATAGTACCATCTGTTTCTCCATTGAAGTGCATCTGTCTCTCATGGGAGCATGCCATTCTTTAGAATAAAACTCCAGAGCTGGCAATGGGATGATTTACAGGGTTGAGTAGAATGATTTCTAAATCTTAAGATGAACTGAAAACTTTCTCTCCTGCACTGTTCTTCTACCAGATCCTCTCCCCCGTGGACTGTGTAAAAAGCTGAGAGTAATTAACTAGTATTATTAGTCAGAAGATGTGGCTGTAAAAAGCGAGGCAGAGGGAATCATGGGACCGAATGATGCTTGTGATACACAAATAGGATGCTGTGCTTCTTGATGGGAGAGGCAGGTAGACTTTCCCATGATGGCAAATGCGTTAATTTCCATGAAGTGAGTTAGTTGGGAGGAAAATGCTGGTTCATTTGAGTGGACATGTATTAGTGTTATGCTGGACAAACAGCTGACGTTGATGGTGTTGAAAGAGTGTTTATAATGTACCAGCTCTGCTCTAAGCTCTTAACTGCATCAACTCATTTAGAAACCCTGGCAATATCCCCAAGAATTGGATGGTAATGTTACCCCTCAGGGACCTGCCAGCTCAGTCCAAATCCTTTCATTCTGCGTCCCCTCCTCCATTGGATGCTAGCCACAAGTTGTGGATGGTGTGACCTCACTTTAAGTGCACACATCCTCAGACTGCCCTGTACCAGCTGCTCTGCCCAGCAGTAATTGGTGACTTCAGGGCTGAGTTTAGAGTTTTCTAATGCTTTTGTATGTTTTGTCTATAGTCATTTCTGTCTATAATCATTTCTTTAACTTCACCTCTAACTCCTGTCACTATGTGTTGTTATTGTTGTTGGTAAGTGTCGTTGAGTCGTTTCTGACTCATAGAGATCCTGTATAGGGTTTCTGAGGAGTGGCTGGTGAGTTTAAACCACCGACCTTGTGGTTCAAACCAACCTTGCAGTCCAGCACATTAACCCACAGCTCCGCACACTACTTGTTGTTGTTGTTGTTAAGTACTGTGGAGTCGGTTCTGACTCATAGTGACCCTGTACAGGATTTCCAAGGCTATAAATCTTTACGGGAGCAGAAAGTCTCATCTTTCTCCCATGGAAGAGCTGACCCTGAGTTTAGCAGCCCGATTCGTAACCACCACACTACCAGAGCATAGTGGTTACAAATCGGGTATCATGTGTCCTCCGAACACATCCATTTGCCTGGTGACCTCGTGTTGCTATCACCATGTCTTCTCTCCAAATGGACTCCTTTACTTAGAGATTTGGTGGTGCACCTCAAAGGTTGGTCGCCTTAGTTAACAGAAATACCACAGTGGATAACTTGAACAAGCAGAAAAATAGTCTCTGCCTTGTTGTTATTGCTAGGTACCACCGAGTCATTTCCTGCTGTAATAGAAATAACTAGTGGATGGCTTCAACAAACCAAATTATTCTCTGACTTTGTGATTGTTGTAGTCTACACTTTGTTGTTGTTGCTAGGTTGATGCTGCAAGAGAAAAATCCAAGTGGGTGACTTTAACAAACAGAAGTTTATTCTCTGACTTCGTTGTTGTTGGTACATACCGTTGAGTCACTCCTACTCCTGGCGACCCTATCTGTGCTGAACAGAATGAAGCACTCACTGCCTGGTCCTGCGTCATCTTCATAATTGCTAGGTCAGAGCCTATTGTTGCTGGCACTGTGCCAATCCATCTCGTTGGGGCTCTTCCTCTTTTCCATTGGCCCACCACTTTTCAACGCATGATGCCCTTCTCAGGGACTGGTCCCTCCTGACAACATGTCTAAAGTCTGAGGGAGGCTGTCTCGCCATCCTGGCTTCTTTGGAACACTCTGGCTGTGCTTCTTCCAACACAGATTTGTCTGTTCGTCCAGCAGTCCAAAGTCCTTTCAATATTTTTCTCCAACTTTTGGTATTCTTCTCTAACACCCTAATTCAAATGCATCGATTCTTCGATGGTTACAAGTCCAGACTCAGGGTGCCAACTCCCAGGAAAAGCTTCCTCTCTCTTTTGTCTCCTGGTTCTGGGAAACTGCCAGGCCAGAGACTCAGGCCCAGAGCATGCATTCCGATCCGGACTCTTCTTCCTTTTCTAATTTAAAACATTTTTCTTTCTTTCACCAACTAGGAAGGCTATACAAAGCTAGAAATATTACAAAAACCTAATCATCATTTTGACTCTCAAAAAACTGGAAGCAGCTTCTCAAGTCTGGTTAGTGCTTAAGTGGAATATAAATCCTCCTGTGACTGGTTTAGTCCAATGTTTCCGACTCTCAGAAGTGCATAGTGTCTTTTTTTCGAGAGGCCTTATATTTCAAGCCCATGGTTGAAACTTACTACTATGGAGGACAGGCAATCCTGGGTAGTAGGTCCCGCTGATCTCTGCTTACTGACTTAATTTCTACTGTGAGATTATTTTATATATATATATATCAAATGAGATTGTGTCAAGATACAACCAACCCTGTAGATTGTATCCTGCTTCTAATTCTCTCTCATTAGCATCACAGAAGTGAGAACTCACAACACATAGGACAATGATATTACATCACAATATGGAAGATAATTGTGTACTACTGAGTATGGATTGCACTTCAATGTAAAGAAAACAAAAATCCTCACCACTGAACCAATAAACAACATTCTTATCAACGGAGAAAAGATTCAAGTTGTCAAGGACTTCATTTTTCTTGCATCAACCATCAACACTCATGGAAGTAGCACTCAAGAAATCAAATAACGTATTGCATTAGGCAAATCTGCTGCACAAGACCTTTTTAAAGTGTTGAAGAACAAAGATATCAGCTTGAGGACTAAGGTGTGCCTGCCCCAAGCCATGCTATTTTCAATAACCTCATATGCATGTGAAAGCTGGACAGTGAATAAGAAAGACCATAGAATAATTGATGCTTTTGAGTTATGGTGTTGAAGGAGAATATTGAAAGTGCCATGGGCTGCCCAAAGAACCAATAGATCTGTGTTGGAAGAAGAGCAGCCAGAGTACTCCTTGGAGGCCAGGATGGCCAAACTTCATCTCTCATACTTTGGACATATTATCTGGAGGGACCAGTCACTGGAGAAGGAGATCATGTTTGATAGGGTGGAGGGTCAGAGAAAAAGAGGAAGACCCTCAGCAAAATGGATTGGCCAAGTGGCAGCATCAATGGGCTCAAGCGTGGGAACAATTTGTGAGGTTGGCCGAGGACCGGGCAGTGTTTTGTTTTGTTGTGCATAAGGTCGCTATGAGTTGGTACCAACTCAATGGCACCTAACAACAACAACATCAACTGAGGATCATGGCCTATCCAAGTAGATATATAGATTGGAAGGAGAAAATTCAATCCATGACATTGATCCTACTGATGGATTTGTTGAGGCTCCTGGAAGGAAGGGTTGAGGTCTGGCCAAGTCTTTGCTCTCCGGCCAGTAGATCTGATGCTTCTCTTTGAGTGTGATGCCCATTTTGAGCCAGACTCAGCCAATTTCTAGAAAAGCATATGTGCTGGCTTCTCCCACATAGCTTCCCAGTTCTAAATCTATACCAGGGCATCAAGAAAAAGGGGGGCAGCTCAAATCTGAAAAAGACAAAGGAGCGGTGTCTTCAGAGCCCTAGTACACACCTCCTGATTGTGCTGGTAGCTCTGTCTTCCCTGACTAGATCTCAGATCTCATTTTCTCTTTGCAGAAAGTAAAGAAAGAGATGTTTACAGAGATTTTGACATTCTTCAATTACAGAATGGTGAAGGTGTTCAAACACCAAAAATTCCAAAATTATGTAGTTTATGATAGAGTTTTATAAAGTAAATTTAATATTTATAAAGACAAAAAATAACATCTTGATAAATGGAGAAAAGATTGAAGTTGTCAAAGACAACTTGGATCCACCATCAACTCTCATGAAATCAGCAGTCAAGAAATCAAATGACATATTGCATTAGCACAAGACCTCTTTAAAGTGTTCAACAGCAAAGATGTCAGTTTGATGAATAAGGTGCACCTGACCCAAGCCATGGTATTTTCAGTAGCTTCATATACATGTGGAAGTTAGACTACGAAGAAGGAAGACTGCAGAAGAATTGATGGAGTTGAATTATAGTATTGGAGAATATTAAGTGCCATGAGCTGCCAGAAGAACCAACAAATCTGTGTTGGGAGAAGTACAATAACAACAAAAGGCAAAAATAAAATTATCAGTCCAGTGTATTCTGAATGTGCTGAAGCTTGACAATGATTGTGAGGATGGCACTGGACCAGACAGTGTTTCGTTCTGTTGTGCATATGGTCAGTATGAGTCGAACTGGGCACCTAACAACACCTAACAACAACAGCAAACGGAAAACAAAAGTAATCCAGTGTATTCTGAATATATCCCTTACTTTTGTGATTGGACCTTTGTTTATACTATCACGGTTAAGAAATAAATAATACAATTGCATTTGATGAGACAGCCACTCCTGTCTTCACAAATCCATAGACTAGAGTCCTAGCCTTTGTTGCCCCCTTGTTATTGTCCTGTCAGTGGACACTCCACAATTTTGACACATCCTCCAATCTACAGACTGATCCATTCACTGACTTCACTCCCAGTTTCACAGGGGAGAAAGGAGGCTCTTATTTGTAAGCATATCTTGGAGATATTGTGGGATCTGTTCCAGACCACCAAAAAAAAAAAAAAAAAAAACAAGTATTGGAATAAAGCGAGTCACATGAATGTTCCAGGTTCCCATTGCATATAAAAGTTGTGTTTACACTGTACTGCAGTCTATTAACTGCAATATAGCATTACGAAAAAGTTTAAAATCTTGTGAGAATGATCCAAATGTGACACAGAAACATGAAGTGACACAAGCTTCTAGAATGATGGTGCCTGTAGACTTGCTTGATGCAGGATTGCTGCACACCTTCAATTTGTAAAACATGCAATAGCCGGAAAACCATAAATCAAAGTACAATAAAATGAGATATGGCTCTATTCAGATTTATTTAATTTTCTATACCCTTTGGAAGTGGCTCTCAAAGTTGTAGTTCATCATAATCTGCTGGAAGGCTTGTTGAAAAATAGATTGGTGGAACACATACTACATACAGTTTCTGATTTGGTAGGTCTGAATGAGGCACAAGAGTTCTCAGGTGATGATAAGGTGCTGGCCCAGGAACCACGCTTTGACAACCCTACAATCTTATCCTACAATCTTATCGGCAACCACAACCACTACAGATTTCTCCTCTTCCAAATTAATTGATGATGTTCTCCTCATCTGGCTCAAGGATAACCCTTCCACACATGCTCTAAGTTCCATCCCTGCCATCTTTCTGAGAGTCCCCGGGCATACCAGTGGTTAATGTGCTCATTTGTTAACCAAAACATTGGAGATTCCAGTCTAACTTGACAAAGCTTGGAATAAAGGCTAGGTGATGTACTTCTGAAAAATTAGCCATTGAAAATTCTATGGAGTACAGCTCTACACTAACTCACATGGGACTTCAGAAGTTGGAATCTTGACAGCAACTGTTGTTTGTGTTTTGATCCTTCTGAAACCTTTCTCCACCAGTTACCTTCCTCTCTGCCTATCTTCTATTCTTCCATTTGCTTTAGCATCCTTACATTGGAGTGCAAGTTTCAGAGTCTCTTCTGACATCCATTTTGGCCTTTTCCTTCTTTCTTGTCTTAATGACCTTTTGATTTTTTTCTTGTATGAAGTTCTTGATGTCGTCCTACAACTATTCTGGTATTCATTCACTAGTGTCTAATTCATCAAATTTGTTCTTGAGATGCTCTTTAAATTCAGGTGGGATATGTTCAAGGTCATATTTTGGCTCTCATGGACTTGTTTCAATATTCTTCAGCTTCAACTTGAACTTGTATATGAGTAATTGATGGTCTGTTCCACAATATGTCCTTGCCTTGTTTTGGCTAATGATATGAAGCTTTTCCACCATCTATTCCCATAGATGTAGTCAATTTGATTTTTGTTTTCCATTTGGTCCATATTATTAAGAAAAGTATTTGTAATGAAGAATTCATTGGTCCTGCAAAATTCTATCTTGTAATCTTCATCATCATTTCTATCACCAAGGCCATATTTTCCAATGACTGATCTTTCCTCTTTATTTACAACCTTTGCATTCCAAT
>NW_006408614.1:1054966-1056208 GCF_000296735.1 Chrysochloris asiatica | reverse complement strand
TTTCTGCTCCCGTAAAGATTTACAGCCTTGGAAACCCTGTTCAGGGTCGCTATGAGTCAGAACCTACTCCACAGCACATAACAACAACATATAGATAATGTTATGTGTACAATATATATTATTTTACATATGCATAGGGTCATAAATGCATGGGAGGATTTGGGTTTTCAAGAACAGGAAACAGGTGCTTGAAGCTTTATTTAAAAAATGGAGAAATCAATGAGTAGATGAGCCCAAAGGACCGATCAGCTCATGGCGAGGAAGTGCATGCTGTAAGTGTCTCTGTGTGGTCTAGGAGGTCGCAGAGTCTACTGATCTCATGAATACTGATAACGCCCAAGGGAACTGCACAGTTGAGTTGAGCTGGTCTTTTCTCTTGTGTATAGTGGAGAGAGGATGGACTCTACTGTTCATATCTAGAGAACCTGAGAACTGCAAATGGGGGCTTCTTTCTTTAGTGGACAAGGCCCAGTGGGAGAAGAATCTCTAATGTTTTCTGCCCAAGAATGCCATCCTCCAAGCTGGAAAGGGTCAGGAGCCCATCCCAGCCACCCAATGAGGGAAAATAAAATTTAGGAAATGAAAACAAAATTACAACAATAACAAACAACTCTAAACATTCAAGAGAGGAAGTGAAAATCAGTAATGTACACTACACAAAATTGAATTTGAATCTGGATAAACCAAAAGGGGAAACTATTTCAAGATAGAAGTAAAACTATGAGGAAATAGAAAAACACAGTGAAAAGATAGGAGAATATGGAGAACTGGTATGTGGCCAGTTTGTGTCTGAAGGATGGTGCTCAGGATAGGAGGATCACATGGAAATACAATGAGAAGCAACCAAGTACCAGGAGAGGTCTGTGAGCTGGAGACGTACGGTCTTAGTGAAGCGACCTTAGGGGATGTAGAGGTTTAATGAAGGAGTTATGACACACAACCTGAGATGTCCTGTCAACATTTCCAAATCCAATAATCAAGAGAATTTCATCTCAAAGATGATTTCACAAGGAGTACAGGTTACATGCTAAAGAAAGAGCATCATCAAAATGCTTCACATAGGTTTTCTAAAAGTATAAATTTTAAAAAATTTGTTTTTATTGTGAATTAAGTGAAGACTTACAGAGAAGACTATCAGCTTTATATCTAACAAATCACATACGTTGTTTTATCTCATGATTGCAATCTCCTCTGTGTAACAACAGTCATCCTACTTAGTTCCTGTGGCTCCTATTTCCTTCC
>NW_006408614.1:1035864-1053756 GCF_000296735.1 Chrysochloris asiatica | reverse complement strand
ATGCTTTCTTCTCCCATAAAGATTTACAGCTTCAGAAACCCTATGCAAAGGTACTATAAGTTGGAACCAACTCCACGGCACAGCACCACCACCACTGTAGTAGAGCAGGGTTTCAGATTTTTAAAGAAAAATAACTGGATTTGAGGGCAAAAGAAGACATTTTTGTACATTCAAGATTGCAGAAAGCATACTGCCATATGTATTCTTCTAAGAAAATCATTTTATGAAGGACTCCCACTAAATACAAATTAAAAACAAAGATATCCAGATAGAAGAAAATGGAGAGCAGAGGAAAAAATGCTGAGCAGACTTCTTGAAATACAGAATTACACCTTAATGGGTAATACTCATGTGATTCTGCCTGCTAATGTGTTGGTGAATAAAAATCTCTTGGAAAAAGAAAAAAGTAGGAATCTTTATTTTGCTGGTTATCTATTAATGTATAGAAAATGAACACACACTCAATGCTCAAAATAACAATATTTATTATGTGACCTTTTCTGTAGGTGAGAATTTCAATCACTGTTCAACAGAGCACATTGCTCAGGGTCTCTTAAGGCTGAAATTAAGATGCTGGTGAAGCTGTGTTCTCACCTGGAGGACTGATACGGGCAGGACCTACTGCAGGCCCACTCAGTTTGTTACAAGGAGAGGATTCCTTTCCTAGAGGCTATCAAGTTCATGGGTGCTTGCTCTTCAAAGTCAGCAAATGAGAGAAAGAGTAAGAGTAAGAAAGAGCAAGCCAGCCTCTACTGCTTCATGTCTTCAGCTTGAGGGAAGACCTGGACTGTCTTATAGGGCTCACTGGGTTAGGTCGCACCCACTGTATGTAAACTCTCTTGTGAGTAACTTAAAATCAACTGATTAGGAACCTGAATTGCATCTGTAAAAATCCTTTGTCTTAGTCATTTCTCTTGGCTAGAAGGGAGCGTGGTGGTTCCATCTGATAAGCACTGGACTGCGAACCACAAGGTCCATGGTTCAAGTCTGCCAGCTTCTCTGCAGTAGAAAGATGAGGCATCCTAGGTCCGCAAAGATCAAAAAAGCCTTGAGAACCCTATACAGGTCACTAGGAGCTGGGACCAACTCGAAGGCACGTAACTACAACAATAGCAGTTGGCTAGAAGTGTGCATTTGAGGGGCTTTACACATAAAGAAATAAAAAATCCTCACCACTGGACCAATAAACAACATTCTTATCAATGGAGAAAAGATTGAAGTTGTCAAAGACTAAATTCTTCTTGGATCAACTATCAACACTCAAGGAAGTAGCAGTCAAGAAATCAAGCGAAACAATGTACTACATTAGGCAAATCTGCTCCACAAGACCTTTTTAAAGTGTTGAAGAGCAAAGCTGTCAGCTTGAAGACTAAGGTGTGCCTGAACCAAGTCATGGTATTTTCAATAACCTCATATGCATGCCAAAGCTGTACAGTGAATAAGGAAGACTGTAGAAGGATTGATGCTTTTGAGTTATGGTGTTGGAGGAGACTATTGAAAGTGCCATGGGCTGCCAAAAGAAACAACAGATCTGTTTTGGAAGAAGTGCAGCCAGAGTACTCCTTGGAGGCCAAGATGGCCAAATTCGTTTCTCATACTTGGGACCTATTGTCAGGAGGGAGCAGTTGCTGGAGAAGGATATCATGTTTGGTAAAGTGGAGGGTCAGAGAAAAAGAGTAAGACCCCCAATGAAATGGATTGGCCAAATGGTAGTACTGATGAACACAAGTGTGGCAACAGTAGTGAAGTTGGCCCAGGATCGGGCAGTGTTTCGTTGTGCTGTGCATAAGGTCGCTATGAGTTGGTACTGACTCGATGGCACCTAACAACAATGACAACACATACACTTGGAGATATTGTAGGTTCCGTTTCAGTCCACAGCCAAAGAGTAAATAGTGCAACAGAGAGTCACACAAAGTTTTAAAATTTCCCAGAGTGAATAAAAGGTATGTGTACACTCTACTGTAGTTTAAGTGTTAAATGTTGCTAAGTGGCCTCAAGTCAGTTCCAACTCATAGTGACCCTGTATAGGGTTTCTGAGGCTTTTTAAATTTTGCAGAAGCAGAAGGCCTCATCTTGCTCCCATCTTGCTCTCAAACTGCCAACCTTGTGGTTTGCAGTCTAGTGCTTATCCTACAGAATCATCACATGTTAAATAACATGATGAAAAAGTTTGACTTATTGAGGGAATTACCAAGTGTGACACAGAGTCACACAGTGAATAAGGTGCTGTTGGGAAATGGTTCCCAAAGACTTGTTTGATGCAGGGTGGCCACAAACCTTCAATTTATTAAAAAAGTGCAATACCTGCAAAGTGCACTAAAGCAGATTGCAATAAAATGAGGTTTACCTGCACATGGGGCTGCTACTCACTGTGGTAGGAGAACTTGTTTGAGGGTGCATTGGTACATTTGCTCTGATGAAAGATTTCAAAAGCTAGAATTCAAACTTCATGAGATTTTAAAAACACCCATGAGTTGGAGGGGTGGAGGGTGGAAGAGGTAGGAAAGTATACAAATGCATTAAAGTATACAAATCCCAATGGGAAGGAAAGGTTTCTTGTGGTTTGATATGCATATAGAGAAGTTTGGAGTCCTGGTATGGCACTGCAGGATAATGCACTGGATTACAAGGTCAGTTTGAACAGAAAGGTTGGTGGTTCAAACTCACCAGCAGCTTCTGGGAAACCAAATACAGGATCTCTATGAGTCGGAACCGACTTGACAGCACTTAACAATAACACCAACATGAGAAATTTGGAATAGAAATGGAAATATTTCAACAAACTTATGTGGCATTCACTCATCTATACCAAGAAATGTGAAAGACAGCTACTTGACCAACTGATTGGAAGAGATCTATATTTCTGCCCCTTCCAAAGAGAGGTGACCCAATGGAATATGGAAGCCATCAGACAATGTGATTAATATCACATGCAAGTAAAATTTTACTAAAGACAAAAATGGCTGCAACCATGCATTGAAAAGGAAATGCCAGAAGTACAAGCCAGATTCAGATGAGGACATGGAAGGAGAGATAGCATTGCTGATGTCCAATGGATCTTGGCTGAAAGCAGAGAATACCAGAAAGATGTTTACCTGTGCTTTATTGACTATGCAAAAGCTTTTGACTGTATGGATCATGACAAACTATGGGTCACATTGTGGAGCATGAGTATTCTGGAACATTTAAGTGTGCTCATGAGTTACATAGATAGACCAAGAGGCAGTCTTTTGAAGAGAACAAGGGAACACTGAATGGTTTAAACTCAGGAAAGGTGTGCACCAGGGTTGTTTTCTTTCACCAAAGTTATTCAGTCTACATGCTGAGCAAATAATCTGAGAAACTGGATTATATGAAGAAGAATGTGGCATCAAGATTGTAGGTAGACTCATTTACAACTTGTGATATGCAGATGATATAACCTGGACTGCTGAGAGTGAATAGGACTTAAAATGCTTACTGATGAAGATCAAAGACAACAGCCTTCAGTATGGATTGCACCTCAATGTAAAGAAAACAAAAATCCTCACAACTAGACCAATAAATAACATCATGATAAATGGAGAAAAGATAGAAGTTGTCAAAGACTTCATTTTGCCTGGATCAACCCTCATGGAAGCAGAGTTAAGATATCAAATGATGTATTACATTAGGAAAATCTGCTGCACAAGACCTCTTTAAAGTGTTCAAGAGCAAAGAAGTTAGTTTGAGGACTGAAGTGCACCTGACCCAAACCATGGTATTTTTAATAGCCTCATATGCATGTGAAAGTTGGATAGTGAATAAGGAAGATCAGAAAAGAATCGATGAATTTTGTGAGTTATGGTGTTGGAGAAGAAGCCTAAAAGTACATGGGCTGCTAGAAGAACAAACAAATCTGTGTTGGAAGAAATACAACTGAATGCTCTATGCAAGCCAGGATGACCAGACTTTGTTTTTCATACTATAGACATATTATCAGGCGGGACCAGTCCCTGGAGAAAGATACCATGCTGGGTAAAGTGGAAGGTCAGCAACAAAGAGGAAGACCACCAATGAGATGGATTGGCGCAGTGGCAGCAGCAGTGGGCTCCAGCTTAACACCAATTGTGAGGACAGCACAGGACCAGGCAGTGTTTACTTCTGTTGTGTATAAAGTCGTTATGAGTTGGAGTTGACTCGATGGGACCTAACAACAATATAAAGAAGTTTAGATTTAAATTCTAAAAGACTGCTAAAACCAGGGAGGAAACCCTTAGAAAGACAGCAATAAACTTAAAGTGATGGGGACTTCGGGAGGGAGCGTGGTGGTGTCTGTGTGCCATTGAGTTTGTTGCAACTCATAGCAACCCTGTATGGGGTTTCAGAAGCTGTAAATCTTTGTTGTTGTTGTTGTTGTCAGGTGCCATCGAGTCGGAACCGACTCATAGCGACCCCATGTACAGCAGAACGAACAATGTCTGATCCTGGGCCAACCTCACTACCACTGTCACACTTGAAGCCATCAATGATGCCACCTGGCCAATCCATCTCGTTAGGGGTCTTCCTCTTTTTCTCTGACTCTCCACCTTACCCAGCATGACATCCTTCTCCAGTGACTGTTTCCTCCGAACAATATGTCCAAAGTATGAGAGATGAAGCTTAGCCATCCTGGCTTCCAATGAGCACTCTGGCTGCACTTCTTCCAAAACAGATCTATTGGTTCTTTTGGCAGTCCATGGCACTTTCAGTATTCTCCTCCAACACCACAACTCAAAGGCATCAATTCTTCTACGATTTTCCTTATTCACTGTCCAGCCTTCACATCCATATGAGGCTATTGAAAACACCATGGCCTGGGTCAGGCGCACCTTAGTCCTCAAGCTGACATCTCTGCTCTTCAATACTTTAAAAAGTTCCTGTGCAGCAGATTTGCTCAGTGCAATACGTCGTCTGATCTCTTGACTGCTGCTTCTGTGAGTGTTGATAGTTGATCCAAGAAGAATGAAGTCCTTGACAACTTCAATCTTTTCTCCATTGATAAGAATGTTGTTTATTGGTCCAGTGGTGAGGATTTTTGTTTTCTTGACATTGAGATGTAATCCATATCATAGGCTGTGCTCTTTAATCTTCATAAGTAAATGTTTCAAGTCCTCTTCACTTTCAGCAAGCATTGTAAATCTTTACTGGAGCGAAAAGGCTCATCTTTCTCCCATGGAGTGACTGCTAGATTCAAACTATCGACCTTGAGATTAGCTGCTCATGTTATAATCCACTATGCTACCAGGACTTCAGCAGTTAGAGGAGGGTGGGAAGGAGGAGAATTAAGAGTTGCTTCTCCCAAGTTCAGAGAAATCAAGTGATTCTTATAGATCCCAGGTGATTTTTATGTATACAAAAGATCTTATCAAAACACAAACTCTGCTTCAGAGTATCTGGGATAGAAAGACCAGTTCTCTACAGAATGAGTCTAAAACAATGATTTTCAAGTTTTCAGAATATTAATTATGTGATGACGCTTAACGACAACAACAATGATGATGACTATACTATGGCAACAAAGATTTATAATGAGTGTACTCTGAATTTTTACCCACTTTGATTTTTAAATTCACTTCTCTAAACAGCCTTGTGGGAATGAAAATCTCAGACTTGCCTATCCATCCTTTAATATGAAAAGTATGAATTTTTATTAGTTTTGACTGAATTGCAGTTTCTTCTTGAGACTAAACATAAGTTTTGTAATCGTGCGTACTGCGCTGTTTGCCAATGGCTGATACATGTGTCATTGCCCAGATTTACTTTGAAGTGTAGACCTGACTTCCCTGACAAAATACAGTGTTTTTGAGGCAGATCTGGAATGTCGCCTTACTCCTCTGGCAATCCCACCTGTATGTCAGCCAAAGTACACTGTCACCCCTCCAGAAAGGGCAGGACTCTAGTCTTTGATCCATCATTTCTTCCACACATTAAGATCTGGCCTTTGCTCTAAAGGACCACAGAGATTCAGGAAAGAAGCAGACAGATGAGTTAGAATTGAACACCTTGAGCGTTAGAATCCTGGGAATCCCTGCATGCGCTCAATGCACAATGGTGGAAGGATCCAGTTCTTTCTGGGGAGAGAGTCAGGCTCAGCTTTCCAGACAAAAAGTACATTTGAGCTTTGAGCTAGTACTTCACAGATGAGTTATAATGTGTCAGGTAAAGACCCAAGTTAGGGAAGAGGGTGAAGGAAGGCATTTCTGTTGACAAATACAGAATGTAGAGAGCCCAGGGCCCTTGGGGAATGGGGAGGGTGTAAGAAGATGGAGTTTTGGCCTCTGAAAAGGAGGTACATCAGCAGTTTGTCTGTCCTCTGTATGGAAGGTTTCTGGCTCCTAGTTGTTCAGCTCTAACTGACAAGCTGAGAAGTATGACAAATGTTGCTTTATAGGGATTAGCAAGGTTTAGAGTATAGAAATGTGAGTAATCTAAGTACTCGCTTGGGACTGCTAAGACTAGCCTGCATCATGTCATTATTTTTCTGTGAAGATTAACTTTTGTCCGCTGTTTGTGCTGTCACAAAATTCTCAATGGATGCTCAAGTGACTGAATGTCTTATCTTTTGAAAAATAGAAATAACAAACGATAAAATAATTCCCCAAAAGAAGACACCAACAGGTTGAAATTGCTTATGATCTTGGATGCTATCCTCGAATCTACCTTACTGAAAATTTAGGCTTAAATATTTAACGTGCAATTTGCTTTCCAGCCTTATTTGGAAAATGTGATAATTTGTGTGCTAATATATTAACTATATTTTATTATCCAGGCTAGGTTGATGAATATGTGTGGCTTCAAAATGTTCATGTAAAAATGGAATGAAAAGGAGGTGGAATTTTTCTATGGACTTTTTGAAGCCCCTTTGTCTATTTTTTTATTAATTGAGTTAAAGACATCCTTGAGTGTTCGTTCTCATTTTATGTCCAATGGAAACCTTTTTTTTTTCAGTTTTCCGGCATCTTTGAATGCCATGGTTGTAGTTCCAGTACAATTGAAAGTCTTGTTGTAGTTGTGTGGTTGCCATTGATCAAATTCCCACTGGGAATTTGTAAATATGTGAGTGCTTGCTTTGCAGATAAACACTTTGAAACAGAAAAATCAGGTCTGCATTTTTCTGTGTCATTTGAGCCCATTCTGCTTGGGTATCAGTGGGAAAATTGTTGTTATTGGTAACTTTCATTGAGTAGGTTCCAATTCATAGTGAACCTGATTATGTATGCACACCCATCTGAGAGTACTTCAAAACGTTTGTAGAAGAATGAAATTAAAAGATAATGAAATACACGCATACACATATATTGACCTTTTGGTTAAAACCGACCTTGTTGTCCAGTGCTTATCCAGGACCCCAGTGGGAAAAAGTTATTGTTGTTACGTGCTATGGAGTCAGTTCTGATTCATAGTGACCCTGTATAGGGTTTCTGAGGAGTACCTAGTGAGCTTGAACTGCTGACCTTGCAGTTCAGCACATTAACCCATAGTGCCACACCAGTGGGGAAATAGAACTAGAGAATCTGAAGGAAAAGGCTCGTATCAGTCACTGTTCTTCAGAGAAACAACCTATCTCTGTGTGTGTTTGCATGTCTCTGCATGTGCTTATGTATATATGTGTACACACAGATATAAGTACACACATGGAGGAGACTTCAAAAAGTTTGTAGAAGAATGAAATTAAAAGACAATGGAATACATGCATACACATATGTATGCACACTCTTTTGAACTTTTGAGGGCTTGAAGAAGTTTGCGAAAAAACGGAATTAAAAGATAATGGAATTTTTCTGTGAATGTTTTGAAGTTCCTGTGCACAATGTATATGTTGTGAGCTGCCGTTGTGTCAAGTTCTGTTGAGCGACCCCAATGCACAACAGAACGAAACACTACCCCCTCCTTTATCATCCTTACAATTGCTGCCGTGCTCCAGCCCTTTGCTTTTGCCTCTGTTTCAATCCATCTCCTTGGTGATCCTCCTCTTTTTGGCTGACCCTCCGTTTTACCAAACATGATGTCCTTCTCCAGGGACAGGTCCCTCCTGATAGCATGTTTGAAGTACGAGAGACAAAACCTAGCCATCTTGGCTTCTAAGTACATTCTGACGGTACTTCTTCCAACACAGACCTGTTTGTTTTCCTGGCAGTCCGTGGTACTTTCATCAATTCTTCTACAGTCTTCCCTATTCATTGTCCAACTTTTGTATGCATTTGTGGCAATTGAAAATACCATGGCTTGGGTCAGACACACCTTAGTCCTCAACTGACATCTTTGCTCTTGGACACCTTTTAAAGAGTTCTTATGCAGAAGATTTGCCTGATGCAACACATCATTTGATTTCTTGGCTGCGGCTTCCATGATTGTTGATTGTGGATCAGAGCAAAATGAAGTCTTTGACAACTTCAATATTTTCTCCATTTATCATGATGTTATTTATTGGTCCAGTTGTGAGGATTTTTGTTTTATTTATATTGAGGTGTATCCTATACCGAAGGCTGTAGTTTTAGATCTTCATTAGTAGGTATTTTAAGTCCTCTTCACTTTCAGCTTGTAAAGTTGTATCATCTGCATATCGCAGGTTGTTAATAAGTCTACCTTTAATACTGATGCCGTCTTCTTCATATAATCAAGCTTCTAGGATTATTTGCTCAGCATGTTGTTGTTGTTATGTGCCATGGAGTCGGTTCTGACTCATAGCGACCCTGTACAGGGTTTCCGAGGCTATAAATCTTTACGGGAGCAGAAAACCTCATCTTTCTTCTGTGGAACAACTGGTAATTTTGAACTGCTGACCTTGTGGTTCGCAGCCCGATTCATAACCACTACGCTACCAGAGCTCCATACACACACACACGCACACACACAAGATACAAGTACACACACTAATAGAGATAGTGGTTATGTTTATGTATTGGGCTGCTAACTTCAAGGTCAGCAGTTTGAAACTACCAGCTGTTGGGCAGGAGAAAGATGAGGCTTTCTGCTCCTGTAAAGATTTACAGCCTTGGAAATCCTGTTCAGGGTCGCTATTAGTCAGAACTGACTCCATGGCACACCACCATCACCACATATGTTGTTGTTGTTAAGTGCTATCGAGTTGGTTCAGACCCATAGCAACCCTGTATAAGGTTTCTGAGGAACAGCTGATGAGCTTGAATCACCGACCTTGCAGTTCAAACAACTTTGCAGTCCAGCGCATTGACCCACAGCACCACACCAGTACTCCATATATAAAGATAGATAAATTAATTAATTACTTATTGATTCTTAAGGAAATTGTCTCAAGTGATTTCAGGACGGAAATTTGTAGGGCAGGTGGGCAGGCTGGAAATTTCTACATTTCAGACCTGAGGCAGCATTCCTTCTTGTCCCAGAATCTTTTGTTTTTACTCTGAAGGCTTCAACTGATTGGTTGAAGCTCACCCATGCTCTCAACTGATAAGATGAGGCTCACCCAGGCTCTCAACTGATTGGATAAGACTCACCCATGCTCTCAACTGATTGGATGAGGCTCACCCATGCTTTCAGCTGATTGGATGAGGCTCACTCATGCTCTCAACTGATTGGATGAGGCTCACCCATACTCAAGGGTCAACTGAGCGTAGATGGTCTTCACATGTCATTACAGCGTCACAGCAGCGTTCCGACCAAGTCATTGAGTACCATGGCATAGCCAAGTGGGCACATAAAATTAACCATTGTTGTTCTTGTTGTATGTCGTTGAGTCAATTCTGACTTGCAGCGATCCCATGTGATAGAACTTCCCTAGTAGGGTTTTCCAGGCTCGAATCTCTAAGGAGCAGATCATCTTCAGGTGACAGGAATTTCCACTTCCTTGTTAAATCAATTTGGTCTTTTATATTATAAGGCATCATGGATTTATGATGAAAGTAAAACAGACAGATCAGGTAGTAGCTGGCTGAGGTGGGCATATATCCTCCCAGAATAAAGCAGGTGGGGAGGGGGGAGGAGATGGTAGCTGCAAGAAGAAGGAAGGCACTTAGGCCGTCAAAGATCTGGAAGGCACTTCAGAAAAATGTCACGCTGAATTTTGTTGATGCATGGGACATTAGGTGTAGAGGATGAAAAGGAATTTCAAAACACACATTCTGAGATGTTTTCCTGGGCTCAAATAGGTATGGGGCTTGCCCTGTCCCTGCTTTCTCCCCCATCTTTTCTGATTTCTTTATCTCTATTTTGTAATGCATTAAAAAGGAAATGAAAGAAAATTCCAGCACGAATAATTGCAATGACTACAAGATGAATCATTGGGTGCGGTAAGAACTTGGACACTATGAGCTAAGAAATGAAATGGAGGACAAATTAAAGAAATCCCATTCACTCACTATTTGCTTCCACTTATTTTTCTTGAGGCCCCTGGGAAGGGTGGGCATATCACTTTGTACATTCTTGTCCAGAATGTAATATAATTTATCTTCTGTTTCAAAAGGCATGGCTGGAGACAGACCAGTCCACTCCATCTTAACATTCCAGTATGATACTAACAGGAAGCCTACCTTTCAAATAGCATTGGCTTATAGGATGATATGTAAACCGAAGCCTGGGCCATCGAGTCGATTCTGACTCCTAGCCATCTTATGGACAGGGGAGAACTGCCCCATAGGGGGTCCTAGGCTGTCATCTCTACAGAACCAGATTGCCTCGTCTTTCTCCTATTGAGCATCTGGTGGGTTTGAACCACTGACTGTTAAGCAGCAGCCAAGCGCTTAACCATTGCACCTTCAGGCCTCCTGTAAGTAATATATATTATTACTGTCATTGGAGGCCTGGTGTGGTGCTGTGGGTTAATGCTCTGGACTGCAAAGTCAGTTTGAACCACAAGGTTACTGGTTCCAGCTCACCAGCCACCCTTTGGAAACCCTATACAGGGTTGCTATGAGTCGGAACTGACTCAGCAACACTTAACAACATTATTGTCAGGGGCCACGAAGTCAATTTTGACTCATAGCAATCTTGAATTAGGGTATCTGAGGCTATAAATCTTTATGGGAGCAGAAAACCTCACCATTCTCCCTCGGAGTGGCTGGTGGGTTTGGACTGCTGAGCTTGTGGTTAGCAGCCCAGTGCTTACCCTCCAGTACCTCTAGCACTCATCTAGTGTTGTTAAGTGCTGTCAATTCAGTTCTGACTCATAGCGACTCTGTCTAGGATTTCTGTGGTTTGTAATCTTTGTGGGAGCAGAAAACCACCCCTTTCTTCCACGGGGCTCAAACCATTGACTTTGTGGGTTTTTTGTTTTTTTTTTTCAATTGCAACAATATAGAATGACATAGATTTGAAAGTGTAAGTAATGAATTTTCTTCTCATCTCCATTTCAAGAAGAATAATTTGGTGTTTTTTCTATGCGTTTCCATGCATACATGTACACATACACAGAAACCCTTATTCAGTTATATGTTTTTATATAAATGGGCAACTTCATTTTTCTATGCAGATTTTTTTTAATGCTATTTTTTTTGTTAAATGGGTACTGAGCACCAGAATGTTTTGTATATTGCCACAGGCACTCCTGGTATGGCTGTAGGGTATGCACTGGACTGTGAACCACAAGGTCTGCAGTTCAAACCCACCAGCCAGTCTTCAGAAACACTACAGGGTCATTATGAATTAGAACCGACTCAAAAGCAGTTAACAACAACAGCACCACCATAGTCTGTCTGAGCTCACACTTGTGTAGAAACACCAGCTCTGGATTTGGATTGCAGGCCAGTTTAAATCTCGGCTCCCTTCCATACAAGCCTTATGATCTTAGAGTCTCAGCCGCAAGTTCCTCATCTATAAAATGGGACAGATGAGGGCATTTGTCTTATTGCATTGTTGCTGGGATTAAATTCGACTGAACGCAGAGAGCAGAGGTCCTGGAAGCCAGAAGGCACACGGCATCTGCAGCTCTAGGAAGCGGGCATCTAGTGAACTGAATGGATGTTTGAAGATGAGAGTTGAGTAGGCAGCAACTTCCTCTCCATCCCACCCATCTCCATAGTAGACCTCTTGTTGTTGTTATTGTTGTAAAGGGGTTCCAAAGCTGTGGATCTTTATGGGAGCAGAAAACCTCATCTTTCTCCTGTGGCGTGGCTGGTGGTCTTGAACTGCAACCTTATGGTTAACAGCCCAGTGCGTATCCTATGAAGCCACTAGCTCCAAAATATATCTGGAGCTCATGAAAATATCTTCTTCCAAATCCGCTTAGAAGACTCTGCTTAATATCCTATTAAATCTGTCAGGCTGTTCTGTTTCTTTTGGAGACTTAGCGAGCATTCATCACTTACAAGCCTTGGGGCCACCATGGTGAAATCTCTGGGCTGCTATCAAAATGGTCAGCAGTTCAAACCCACCAGCTTCTCTGAAGGAGAACGATGTGGTAGTGTGCTTCTGCAAAGTTTTACAGCCACAGACACCCTATGGGGCAGTTCTACTGTATTTTATACACTGTGAATTATGGGGTTAATGCTTCTCTCTCAGGCTTTGAACTTTTTGAGTTCCAGACTTTGGTATATGTAGTCAGAGGGAAACCTTGATGGTAGGGCCTGTGAGCAGAAGTTGGATTTAGTTTTCTCTCATCATGTGTGTCGATACCTCAATCTAGGGAGCATGCTGTGTCCATAGGATGAGTCCCGAGGTCTGCAGTTTGAGCCCACCAGTCACTCAAGCAAAACCCTATATAGTGTCTCCAGGGTTAGAAACTGACTCCACAGCACTTAACAACACCAACAAAGGACAATTTAAAGTCAAGAGTGGACGTGTTTGGCATGGTCCTCCTCACTGTTTCCAGCCTTCACAGGACGTGGGAGCTGAGGATTCTCGAATGACTGCTGTCTTTTGTGTTTGTTTCTCCACAGGAATACACTGTGAGCTGTACAAGGATCCCTGTGCCAACATCAGCTGTTTGAATGGAGGCACGTGTGACAGTGAAGGTCTCAATGGCACATGCGTGTGCGCACCGGGGTTTGCAGGTAAGTGATGGGTGGGCTGAACATTCTCCTTTACCCCAAGATAGCCGATGCCCGAGAAAACAAATGGCTGCACTACAAAAATACCATCAGAAAAGGCATTGCTGGGGTGAAAATCCATTTGCAATCACTTGGCTGTGCTTATTAAAGTAGGGCTTTTCTGAAGTTAGCCTTTGGTATTTAAGACTTGCAGAGACACATGCTTCCAAAGCCAGAGCTCAGAAGCATGATGCAGGAGCTATTATGTTAGCCCCTGAAAAAGTTGTAGTGGTAACGAAAGTAAGTAGAAAGTAAGAAGAGGAAGAGAAAGTGTTTTCTATATAAGTTAACCTCCAGCTATCACATTCATGTTACTGAAAGACATAAGACTGAGTTGATTTTGACAGATGAAGAGGCTTGCTGGAGCCCGGAAGGGAAGGGGAGATCTTCCAGGTGCAGGTTTAGCGCTTATGAAAGTACAGAGCCTGTGTTGTTAGTGACCATCACATTGGGTTTGACTCATGGCCATCTTCGGTAGAGCAGCATGAAATGTTGCCCAGTCATGTGCCATCACCATGGTTCTTGGTCAGTTTGAGTTTATTGTTGCAGTGAGTGAGTATTTTGAGTGTCTTCCAACTTAGGGGCTCATCTTCCAGTGCTAGATCAGACTGCTCTCTTGTGACCCTCAGGGTTTTCTATTGGCTAACTTTTAGAAGTAGACCAACAGGCCTTTCTTCCTAGTCTCTGTTATTCTAGAAGCTTTCCTGAAATCTTTCCACATGGGTGACCCAGCTGGTATTTGAAATACCAGGAACATGGCTTCCGCATCATAACAACATGCAGGGCACCACAGTAGGGCAAATTAGCAGATGGGTGGTGAGAAGATGCTGTCGTTGTTGAGAGTACTAGGGGTTAAAGAACTGCCCCAGAGCAAAGCAGAATGGGTGGGCAGGGGCTGGGCTCAGCTAGTATCCTGTTTAGTCACTAGGGAATCTTTGGTGGCCAGCCAGAACAGAACGGGACAAGTTACTTTTCAACTAGGAGATCCAGTCTAGGCAAGCTTACCCTGGGTCTTTCTTCCAAGTCATCCCTTGTGGGCTTCAGGGAGTTTGTGAATCCTTGAAAATTGATGTGGAATGTTGCATTATGTGTATGTGCTGAGGGGAGACGCTAACACTTTCATCACATTCTCAAAAATGTGAACCATTGGGCTAGAAAATGCATCATCTTCCATTTCCCATCAGTACTCACTTAAAAAAAAACGTTGTTGTTGAGTCAGCTCTAACTCCTGGTGATCCCATGTGTGTCAGAGAAGATCTGTGCTCCTTAAGGTTTTCCGTGGCTGATTTTCCAGAAGTACATCAGTAGGCCTTTCTTTTGAGGTGCCTCTAAGTGGACTCAAACCTCCAACCTTTTGGTTAGCATACTGGAGGTCAATCATGAGGACCACCAGGAATCCTAACACAACCCAGGAGTCTTGGCTTTGAGAGCATAGGACACAGTCATCATTTTCAGAACATTCCTCAACCAACCAAACCATAAGGGTCATTTTGGCTGGCATGTTGGCCAAGTCTGGCATAATTGTCCACAGAAGAGGTAGGTCTTGATCCCACAGGAAAATATGAGTGGCCCTCAGCTGGTGAGCACCTAACTGAGCTCCTCAGTCGTAATGCCCACAGTCAAGTTGTGGGGCAAGCAGCTTCCTCCTTGTCTTAGGTCCCTTCCCCTCATCTTGTTATTCCATGTCACACTCTGTCATTGGGGCTTCCTTGGGACTGAGAAGTACACTCATTCCAGAAAATGATGGTTTGTTTGCTGAGTGATTTACACACACACAGACCGATGTTATACTCATCAATGAATGCAAAATATACTGAGGAAGCATCCTGGTCTTTCTATGGCATTTATATCTTGTGGGTATTAAAAAATCATGGCAGAAATGTTAGAAAATAGAGAACAATAAGGGGCAAACTCACTAAGTAAGGTTAACATTTTGGCACATTGTTGTTGTTAAGTGCCGTCGAGTCGGTTCCGACCCATAACGACCCTGTACAGGGTTTCCGAGGGTGTAAATCTTTACGGGAGTAGAAAGCCTCATCTTTCTCCCGCGGAGCGGCTGGTAGTTTCGAACCACTGACCTTAAGGTTCGCAGCCCGATTCGTAACCACTACGCTACCAGAGCTCCTTTTGGCACATATACCCTGGAATTTTCATGTAGATCTGTGTGTATATAGTATATCATGTTCATTATTTGTATTATATCATTTAGTTGAACAAAACAGGAATCATAGTTCACATACTATTTTAACTTTTTACTTACAAATATGAGGGTAAGTCAGAAAGTATTGCTATACAATCTTGTTGTTGTTGTTAGGTGCCATCGAGTTGGTACTGACCCATAGCGACCTTACGCACAGCATAATGAAACACTGCCCGATCCTGGGCCAACCTCATTACTGTTGCCACACTTGAGTCCATAGATGCTGCCACTTGGCCAATCCATCTTGTTGGGGATCTCCCTCTTTTTCTCTGATCCTCCACCTTAACCAAACATGATATCCTTCTCCAGTGACTGCTCCCTCCTGACAATATGTCTGAAGTATGTCATAAAATCTTAGAAAGCTTTATTCAATAAAAACATCAAAATGTGAAGCTACTGTTTCTTGACATCTCCCTCACCTATGTCTGTACACTTCTGAACGCGCTGTTTCCATCTCTTGAATCCTTCCCCCAGATAGTCTGTAGTCTTCCACTGACACCATGTCAAAATGGTAGTTTGGGGCGTGCTCAAAGGACTCAGACCGTGTCCCTTTCCAATAGTCTTTGAGTTTGGGGAACAAAATGAAATCTGAAGAGGCAAGATTAGGGCTAAAGGGTGGATAGAGTAAGGTTTCCTAAAGAAATTCTCATGGGACAACTCTTGCTACACTCAAAGACTGAGCCAGGTACATTGTGTAATGGAAAAAGAAAATTCTTGGTACAATTTTCCTGGCCTTTTTCTCACCAATGCAGGTTTCAGTTTTATTAAAAATTTCTTCCTAATTCGCTCCCAAGATCATTTTGTATCCCTTGAGAAAATCTATCAAGATTCCCCCTTGGTAATCTCCCCCAAAACAGTCGCCATGACCTTCTGACCTGACTTCTTCATCTTGAATTACTCTTTGAAGTTTCACCAACTTTCCATAAATACTTGATTCTCCTAAAATCTGTTGTTTAATTGGGGAAAACTTTCTGTAAATTTGTTGCAAAGATTCCATGATTTGGGAAGAGGTCCATTTGGGTATTGTTAAAAATTTGATGGAAGTCCTGACCTCAAAATCATATCTTTAAATGGCACAAAAATTGTTCTATTGTTTGAAGGCCCCCTATGGAGACTAAAACAAGTGTATGACTGAGAGAATTTGCCTACAGCCATCCACTGATCGCAGTCATGTTTAAACATGTTTTGTCTGGAATAAGCCCAGGTCTATATGCCTGAAGACCCCTATAAGTGCAGCAGGTTGAGTGATGGGCTGCTAACAGCAAGGTTGGTGGTTCAAACTCACCAGCCACTCCTGGAAAGAAAGATGAAACTGTCTGCTTCCATAAAGATTTATAGTCTCCGAACCCTAAGAAGTCATTCTCCTCTGCCTTATAGGGTCGTTATAGGGATCAACTCAATCTCAGAACTAGAACCTTAGCAGCATTACTTACTTACTTATCCTCCGGTGTCCCATATCAAGAAATAGGCATCTCTATTAGCATTTTTCACTGGCTGCTCTATAGTCCAGTACATGGAGTATGATTTCTTTAACTCAATCTCAATTCAACTTTTGAGGTGTTCAGGACTTTTTCCCTATTATAAATAACATTGCAACTAATAGTCTTTTTTTTTTTTTTTTTTTTTTTTGTAACTACCTGTCTTGTCTGGATGTCTTTATGTACAAGTCTGATTACTTCCTTGGGATAATTTGTTAGGAATGGAATCCTAAAGTCCAAAGAGGGTAAATATATACTTCCATATTAATCTATATAGGAGCCCTACTAGTGAAGTGGTCATGCATTGGGCTGCTAACTGCAACGTCAGCAGTTTGAATCCACCAGCCACTTCTGCAGGAGAATGATGAGGCTTTCTACTCCCGTAAAGATTTATAGCCTCAGAAACCCTATCCAGGATCACATTGAGTTAGAACAGACTCAACAGCACACCACCATCACCACCATCATATTAATCTCTGCAAAATTTTTTTTTACCAATATTCACTCCTACCAGGAGTGCATGTTGTTGTTGTTAAGTGCCATAGAGGTAGTTTTGACTCATAGTGACCCTGTATTCTGTTTCTGATGAGCAGCTGGTGGGTTTGAGCCACCAACCTTGCTGTTAGTACTCCAGTGCTTATCCTACAGCGCCATACCAGAATTCCTCATATGTATGATTGTTGTTGTTGTTGTTAAGTGCCATCCAGTTGGTTTCCGACCCATAGCGACCCTGTATAGGGTTTCCAAGAAGTGGCTGGTGAGCTTGAACCACCAACCTTGCAGTTGAAACCGACTTGCAGTCCAGCGCATTAACCCACAGTGCACAAGGGGCATCTAAAAGTTCCTGGAAAAATTACATTCTCTTTTAAATTCCATTTTTAAGCCCTCATATATGAGCCCTGGTGTGATGCTGTAGGATAAGTATTGAACTGATAACTGCAAAGTTCAAACCCACCAGCTTCTCCTCTGAAACCATCAAAAGGGTCACTGTGAGTTGGAACTGATTCAATGGCACTTAACAACAACATATACGTATATTGTTGTTGTATATACATGTATATATGTATGTTGTTGCTAAGTGCCATCGAGTTGATTCCAATCCACAGTGACCCTGTATAGGGTTTCCAAGGAGAAGTTGGTGAGATTGAATCACCGACATTGCAGTGCCGTCCAGTCGATTCTGCCCCATAGCGACCCTGTATAGGGTTTC
>NW_006408614.1:1023685-1034184 GCF_000296735.1 Chrysochloris asiatica | reverse complement strand
CAGTGGTTCAAGCTCACCAGCTGCTCCTTGGAAACCCTATACAGGGTTGCTATGGTTCGGAATCGACTCGACAGCACTTCATAACAACAATATATATATACATATGATATAAATTACATACGCACATACACACATATAGAAATACATATTGTTGTTATTATTTTGTTTGGAAACCTTACCCCATCCACCCTACAGCCCTAATCTTGTTCCTTCAGACTACTTTTAGTTTCCAGAATTTGGAGAACACTGAAAAGGAACATACTGTAACTCAGAGAGCCCAGAAGTCTCCAGGGAAGAGTTAGAGAGATGAAAACCCTGCCTTCAGACATATGTAAGCCCCGATGGAGGATGTGTGGAGAAACAATAGCTTCATATTTTGGTATTTTCCAGAAGAAAGGTTTCCGGGATTTTTGTAGGGATAAGTTTTCCTTACACTTGTCTATATTACTGGTCATATTTGTGGATTGCAGGCTAGTTAATTTGTGTGATGCGCATACATTTGAGTTTGTCATATCTTTCCAAATGATCACATTAGGTTTTACATTTTTGGTACAAAAATAACAAAATGGAATCTATTAAAGGGTTGTTGTTGTTGTTAAATGCCATCGAGTCGATTCTGCCCCATAGCGACCCTGTATAGGTTTCCCAAGGAGCAGCTGGTGAACTTGAACCACCGATCTTGCAGTTCAAAGGAGTTTGCAGTGTGACGAATTAGCCCACAGAGCCACACCAGGGGTAAACAGCATCAATTTGGGACTCCTGGTGTGGTATCGTAGGATAAACACTGGTCTGCTAAGCACAAGGTCCGTGGTTCAAACTCACCAGCCACTCCTTGGAAACCGTATGCAGGTTTGGCACTGACTTAACAGTACTTAACAACAACTATAAAGATCATCAATTTGTAACATTACCAATAATGTTCAGTGTAATTTCTTGAATAAGCTAGAGTCTTCCAAGTGCCTCAATAGTTAAAGCACCCAGTTAAAGCCACCAGTTGAGTGCCTGGTATGTTGTCATTGGTTCCATACAGCACAGGTTCTATTAAGCAAAGGACATAGTAACAGCAGTGTGACTTGAATTTTTTTGTTACTTATGTTCCCTAAATTATCCAAGAAAAGGTGTAGAAGTAAGCAGCCCACTTGAATTTGCATAAGCACCGCCAGATGGGATGCCTCCTAGAGGTACTGCCTCTTAGAAAGTAATAGATGAGAAAGGATAACATTTTTTAAAGTTCAGGCTCTGATTTTCAATGTTAGTCAAGTAGAAATCTCATTTTGTATTCGTATTCTCTTCTCAAATGTTATCCAAGCACAAGGATGATTTAAAAGGAACTGATTTTTCACCAACTCAAATGTAAATAAAAGAAAGTTAGTAAATTAAGAAGTCAGCTGACTTGGGCCAGTTAAAGCGTAAAGATTTATGAAGGCAACTGTCAGTAAAGAAAGATGATGCCACAGAGGAAGAACTCCTCTAATAAAATCGCTGGAATGTATTTGGAATGGAAATGGAATGCTGGGGTCTTTAAGAAACGCATATAAAAGCATAATGCTCTCAGTAGGGAGAACTGTGAATGAACCCAAGTTGCTCTCCAGAATTCATAATGCACAATCACCACTCTGCAAAGGACAGGGAGGAAAAAGCATGATTGTTGTAAGGAGACTTGGTGGTCCCATTGTTAAGCTTTCAGATGCTAATGGAAATGTTGGTAATCTGCTTCTATAAAGATTGTTGTTGTTGTTGTTAAGTGCTGTCACATTGGTCCCCACTCATAGTGACCTTGTATAGGATTTCCGAGGCGTCACTGGTGCCTGTGGGGCAGTTACAGTCTGTCATATGGGGTTATTATCAGTCAGAATTGACTCGGTGGCACCTAACAACAATATCATCAGGCAGAGAGCAGCTTTGCTCTTTGGGAGCCTTCTGTTTGGAGAATCCATTAACTGGCTCCATCACTGTTGCTGTTAAACGTTGCCAATTTAGTTCCAACTCATAGCAAACCTGTATAGGGTTTCTCAGGAGTGGCTGGTGAGTTTGAACCACTGACTTTGCCGTTCAAACTGGCCTAGTGGTCCACAGCAGGATGCCACGGCTCTGCCATTAGTCAAGCCATATTCCTACCACCAACATGAGCCTTGGTGAAGGCCTCAAACTGAGAACCACTAGGAGGCTACGGATTCACCTGGAAGTCTGGGTACTTTAGTCTGTAACGCAGGCCATTAGTATAAGGCTGATGGTGTCTGAGAACAGCACACCACTTGGTTCTGCCAAAGCACGTTGGCTGGGTACGTGGCTATGAGCTCATTAGACTGGCATGGAGTCAGTATCATGACCTTGTGTTATTTAGTCTCTGACTTGGCTCTAAGAACACGGATGAGGAAAGCCAGACTGAGATGAAGCTTTCTGCTCCCATAAATATTTACAGCCTCAGAAACCCTGTTCAGGGTCGCTATGGGTCGGAACAGACAATTCTAGGATTCTTGGGCTTCCCTTGAGTATGTCAGCATCCCTTAGAGTTCCTAGAACCACTACATACAGTTGACCTGTCCCTATATTCTTAACTTACTCCCTTGAAGAAGCTCTGAGCCAGAGCAGGTCTGGGTGGACAGGACCGAAGGCTCCGGTATTCCTCCGGGTTTGCAAATTGGAAGGGTTTGGTATTCACTTTGGGGTTCATGGGAGCCAAGTGAGATTTTTTAGTTTCCCCAGGTTGTAGACGTTCTAGTGTGACATGGTAGGGTAAGTACGAGACTGTTAACCACAAGGGCGGTGGTTCAAACCCACCAGCTGCTTCTTGGAAACATAGGGTCACTATGGGAAAGCAGCTCATTTCTGTGGTGACTGTTATAAAGGTTGCCGGACATCTTCTTTCAGAATTTGTAGTGTTGAGATTGTCTGTCTGCACAAGACAGTTCTCGTTTAGTAAATACCTTAATTCAGCTTGTTTACCTAAATGGTGGGGAAGTGGTGCTGATGTATATATTTATCAAGGTCCCTGATTTCATCCTTTTAACATTTCTTAGCACGTTCTGGTTGGTGTCTCTTCCAGTGGTCTGTCCTGTAATGCCATTTGCAGTAGGTTAGTCTGGGCCCTTTTCCACTTAGAGTGATTACCCCATTAATAGAAAGGCAACCTTTGAAATCGGTTCGTAAGAGGCAATCAATTCTCTGTCTTTTCTTTTGACAGAAATGACTATATTTCTTGCAGGAAACAAAATCACTTAGACACTCCTGAATTATCATCAAACTTGTAGGACCTACAAGTTGTAAATGTTACATTTCACAGATTTTGCTCTAAAACTAAAAGTCAGATGCCAGGTGTGGAGAGAGCATGAAACGAAACAGAAGTAAGCTATTTTAGTGGGAGATTTCGCCTCTTCACTGACCTGTATATGACAGATGGTGGAGTAAACCAGTAGCAGATAGAAAAGCACTTCCATGCTAATTAAGTAAGGCCAGCAGTCATGACCTGAGTGGACATTGAAATATTACTGCCTTTTGAAATTGACAGAATATATGATATTCCTCCTTTGTTTTATCCTATGATGATCACAATGCTAGATGTTTCATTTTTTCCAGCCTTTTTCCCATTGATTAAGCAAACAAGGCCATTAAAAAAAAAATTCTTATTCTCATTTTCAAACATTTAAGAGAGAAATCCTCAATCTGAATCATCCTTTCCTACTGGTGGCACTTTGTGTTAGACATTAGGCTGCTAACCACTAGGTTGGTGGTTCAAACCCACTAGTCGTTATTCTCAGGGAGAAAGATGAGGCTATCTGCTCCTGTAAAGATAAACCATCTCAGAATGCTACACAGGATCACTATGCGTGCGAATTGACTCAAAGACCATGCACTCTCTCTGCAGCTTGCCCCTAAATTTAAAACACTGAAGAGAGAACTCACTGAGATGGAAGTGAGCTTCCAACAGACCACCATTTCCCTGGAAAGATGATTTTTCAGTTAACCTAACTCCAGACATCGTGACTGCCTCTCCTTAGCTGAGCCTGTTGCTCTCGGTGGGTGTCTCAGTTCCCTACGAGATGAAGATACAGACATTTGGAAAGTGAAGTAAAATTTCACTGCTGACTCATGCTTACTAGTCTACCAAGTTAGAGGATGAAGATTCATGTCCCTCCAGACATACCTCAGAACAAATATCTGGTGGTTGACTTTGAAAAGCAATCACTGAAAACCTGTGGAGCAGGCTTACTCTAACACACATGGAATCACCATGAGTTGGATTGAGTCAACAATTGTGTTTTTTTTTGTGTGTTTTTTTTTAATATGCTCTAGACAGAACATTCCAGAGTGTATCAAGCTTCAAACATCCATACTTACACACTCAAACACTTAGCTATCAAAACACCAGCTTTATAGAACTTCAGAAAAATAAGTAAGTCAGTTCACAGAACTTGAAATGAAATAGACTTCTAATCAGGAACCAAGTTTGCTTTTCTGATGAACTTTGTTTAGTTCACCCACACATGGGGATCCGTGAAGTAGTTTACTAGATTTCCAGGAAATTATTACTTCACCAACACCATTTTTTCTTTCTTTTGTAGTTTAACGTAAATAAACGACCTCTTGTTTCACATGTTGTGAAGGTTCTGCACTTTATGTTGTTGTGAGGTGTCTTCAAGTAGATTCCAACTCAAAGCGACCCTGTGTGACAAAGTAGAACTGTCCCAGATGCGTTTTCAGGCAACATTGTTGGTATAGTGGTTTAGCCCTCAGCCGCTAAGTGAACGGTCAGTGGTTTGAACCCACCAGCTGCTTCACAGAGGAAAGTTGTGGCTGTCTGGTTCCAAACAGATTGCAGTCTTGAAAACATTTTGGGGCAGTTTGTTCTGTATTACAAGGTCACTATGAGTCAGAATTGACTTGAATGGCTATGAATTGGCTTTCTTTTTTGAAGTTTAACCCTTACAGTCTTTCTTCTACAGAGCTGTTGGTTGAGTTCAAAGCAGATGACTGCTTAACCATGTCAGTCACTGGGACTCCTTTTCTGCACTTTATACAAATAACAGATTGGTGTCCAGATTGCTATCCATTGCTGAGGATCATGACCCAAGCCTCCCATCTTTGTTTTTCTAATGAAATGACGGGTGAGAGAGCCATTGTTGCAGAGCTTTCAAGGGCTGCCTTCTTCATCTCCCTAGGTGACGACTGTGACACTGACATAAATGAATGTGACAGTAGCCCCTGCCATCACGCCGGAACCTGCCTGGACCAACCCAATGGCTACACCTGCCACTGCCCACATGGGTGGCTGGGAACCAATTGTGAAATCCGTAAGTGTTTTGGAGGCTCCCCCATTGTTGTTTATTATTACACTTTCATCCAATGAGAAGAGGAGGTGAACCGTGGGCACCTAGCCCCTTGCCTTATGTTATAGCCGAGGCAGTGAGGTCTCAGGAAGCACCCGGTTGCCCACGTCTCCCAAACCCCCACTCAGTCCTTGTGCTCCTTGCCTTCTGCTGTTCCCACTGCTTCCTGCATCTAACTCCAACCTTTTCACCAGGAAGCTTATTTGCAGATGTCATCCAGAGTTCACTGCCACTAAGACAGTCACAAATGTGCTCAACAGAGGAACATTAACATCGTGTCAAAATACAGTCTTTCTGTTGAAAATCTAAAAATCTATAGCAGGCCAGAATGTACATGCACTTAGCATGAATGTCTTCATGTAGCTCCAGATGCATTTGTTTCATGTCGTGTCTAGAGAATAGTCCAGTGAGGACAATCTGAAGAGAAAAATCTGAAAAATAAATCAACATGTTGAACTGCCTAGAGGTTCATGTTCTGTCAGGATGAAATTTCAGAAGTTTGAAAATGTCATCAAGATTTTACATGTTTAAAAAAAAAAAAAAAAATGTGCCGATGGTAATTGAAGTGGGAATGAAAACTGACCCGGACTTGCTATTTCGGTTGTTTGATAAGCTGTGAAAAATTCAACCTTCAAAGGTTTTTTCCCTTTTCTTTGCTTCATCAGGGCAGGGTGGTCTTTCAGAGCACAAGAAAAGTACACACATCAGTTGGGGTTGGGGTTATGCCTTCCCAGTTGTAGAACCTTCTTTCCATGAAACAGGCTTTGCAGAAGTGTGACCTTCTGGCTTCTCTCAGCACATCCATTACTCTTCCTCAGATAAGGACAGCATATCTGCTGTGGGAGTTTGGGAGAAGACACTAGACACTGTCTGTCTGTCTGTCTGTCTGTCTGTTGGGATGGGATGGCCTGTCTTCTGTGTCTGCTCCCCATGTTCTGAGTATTACCGATGGGGCTTGTCACTAGGGTTCCCCTGATGCCTGTGACTGGAAGGGTGTGTTAGATTCTCAGAGTGTGTGTGTGGGTGAGGAGCTGTCTCCTGCTAGGGAACCACCACCATCACCTTGGTCAGAACCAAAGACACCTTTGTGACTCTTATTGGCTCACTTCTCTGTCTTCTCTCTTGGTTCAGAACTTGGGGAAAGGAAGAAGGTAATTATTTTGAGGTTTCACCTTCAGCCTTCCAAAATGATCCCATACTGCATGCTCTCAAGACCAAATTTCCCTGGAAAAGATAAGTGAAAAATCTTCTCTCATTGAAGTGAGAGCTAGGAGAGAAAAGGATTTCAGTGGTGGAAATGCTAAGGCTATGTTTTGGTGTCGGGTGTCAAGATTAGAAGTCCAGTTTGAGTAGACGTGTTGATCAAAAGTTTGAGTAGATATATTGATTGAAAACATCTATAGAATGTTGGTTTTTTGTGCCTTCTCTATGTGACTACACTTAGTCATGCTGAGCTTCAGTTTACTTCTCCATCCAATGGGAACAGGTGTCATTCTGAAGACTGGTAATACTATGAAATGATAAAATATGTGCCTTGATGCAGTTTATTACGCATATTTATAGCTTATAGAATCTTATTTATGAGGATAAGCTTATAGGAGTACCTGGATATGAGGGCTAGTGAGGGACACAACGATTAAGTTGCCTGCAAGGAGTTTTGAAATAAGAGTCTGTAATTATTATTTTTTAAATCTAAAATTTGCTTCATCCAAGTGATGAATAATATAGGCAAAAGATATACAATGATAGGATAATTTAAAATATCAAAGTTGACTTCAAATTCTAGCTCTACCATATGCTAGCTAATTAGCTATATGTCCTTGTTGTTTTTGTTAAGTGCTTCTCATAGCAATCCTGTATAGGCTTTCCAGGAAGTTGCAGGTGAGTTTAAACTGCTGATGTAGTGGTAAAAACCAACCTTGTGGTCCAGTGCTTTATTCCGTAGTACCACACTAAGTCCCTAGACCAACAAATTTACCTCTCAGGCTCTTCTATTTCTTGTTTGTAAATGGTGAGACAGGAAGACTTCCCATTCAGGTTGCTGAGAGGATTCTATGACCAAACATGTCACCACAGTAAGTATTCAATAAATGTTGGTTGTCTTTTCTTTTGAAATTACCATGATTCTTACACTATGTACCAATCCTGGGGTATAAGAAGGTGAGGACTAACCTTTCACCGTTATCCTCATAGAGCCTACCAGCTGAGTGATCTCACCCACGGAACTTGACCATCCTAGGTTCAGTGAGCCCGTCAGACATGTCAGTCAACACCCAACCTCTCTGCCTAGAGAAGCACTTGCTTCTGGTCATTCCATTTGCACTTCTTTATTAGACCAACTCCACAGCTCACCTGTCAGTTTGTCATACTGTGGTGTCTTGTATGTTTCTGTGTTTCTGGAAGCTCTTCCATGGATATTTTAAATACGAGCAGGTTCACCCATAGTGGACAGGTTTCAGCTGAGCTGCCAGATGAAGACAGACTAGGAAGATGGAGAGACGGACTACTTCCAAATATTTAGTCATGGAAAACCTTATGAATAGCAGTGGAACATTGTCAGAACCATATTATTGAATATTGAAATATGATGAAGAAAAGAACACTAGAATATTGTCAGATATAGGGCCGGAAGTTGAGTCCCTCATGTTGGAAGGCACTCAAAATATGCCTGGGGAAGAGCTTCCCCATCAAAGTAGAGTTGACCATGATGATGCGAATGGAGTAAACACTTTTGGGATCTACATTTGCTGATGGGGCTCAATTCAAAATGAAGAGAAACAGCTGTAAACATCCATTAATAATCGGAACATGGAGTGTACAAGGTATGGATCTAGGAAAATTGGAAATTGTCAGTAATGAAATGGAATGCATAAACTTGAATATCCCAGGCATTAGTGAACTGAATTAGACTGGTACTGACCATTTTGAATCTGACAATCACAAGGTTTACAATGCTGGAATGACAGATTGAAGAGGAATGGTATCACATTCATCATCAAAAAGAACTGTCTTGAAGTACAAAGCTGTCTGTTATAGGATAATATTCATACATCTATAAGAAAGACCAGTTAATACCACTATTATTCAAATTTATGCACCAACCACTAAAGCCAGTGATGATGAAACTGAAGAATTCTACCAACTTCTTCAGTCTGAAATTGATCACACATGCAGTCAAGATGTATTGATAATTACTGGTAATTGGAATGCAAAGGTTGACAACAGAGGAAAACTCAGTAATTGGAAAATATGGCCTTGGTGATAGAAATTATGTTGGAGATTGCATGATAGAATTTTTCAAGATAAATGACTTCTTCATTGCCAATGCATTTTAAAAATAGCATAAAAGATGATTATATACATGGACCTCGCCAGATGCAATACACAGAAATCAAATTGTCTACATCTCTGGAAAAAGATGGTGGGAAAGTTCCGTATCATTACTCAAAACAAGACCAAGAGGGCAAACTGTGGAACAGATCATCAATTGCTTGTATGGAAGTTCAGGCTATGGCTGAAGAAAATTAAAACAAGACCACAAGAACCAAAATATGATCTTGAACATAGCCCGCCTGAATTTAGAGTTCATTTGAAGAACAGATTTGATGCATTAGACATCAAAAGACTGAAGACCAGAAGATTTGTGGGATGACATCAAGAGCATCATGCAGGAAGAAAGCAGAAGGTCATTAAGAAGACAAGAATGAAGAAAAAGACCAAAATGGATGTTAGAAGAAACTCTGAAACTTGCTCTACAGAGTGAGATACTAAAGCAAATGGAAGAAATGAGGAGGGAAGCAACCAACTGGCCTGAAGTAGGGGTGGCTATGCAAATACCCATTTGACATAACTTGGATGGGTAGCTGACCAGAACTCAAGCAGATGAAGATAGAGAAATTTGATTCAGGGACCAAGTGTAAATTGTTACAATTTGATGAACTGAACCTTTGCTTATGGATGTACTTGCTCAAAATTCCAACTGAAAGGGAGTGATCTTCATATCAAGGGATCAAGCTTGCCTCCTCAGTACATTGGGTTGATAGCAACTTAGAAATTGGCTATCAAAAATGGTGGGCTATAAAGGCATGAAATGGCTGGCTTACAAGTTTCCATGAGTGCACTTAGTTTCAGAACAAGGGGGCTGGGTGTAAGGTTGAATCTCCACTGAATAGTTTTCCTCTTCTCCAGATGGGTCTGGTGAAAGGAGATTGGGGAACATGAGGATAGGATTTCATGATTCAATTGTGTGAAATTGTTATCAGAACTAATTGTGTTTGTCACAACTGTACATGTAGAAGATGTGTAACTAAAAAGGGGAATAGTTACTCTTCTATTTTAAGAACAGAGGACCATAGGAGCAGCAAGAGGGAAGAGCATGAGTGGAGTATGGGATCCTAACCAAAAAAGCAGAGACAGTGGCAGAGGTGATGGCACAAAGAGCTATTGCAGCTGAGGACAGAGAAAGCCTGTGTGCCTGCTGGCAAGAGGTTAGCTTGGAAAGTGTGCCCTTTAGACATTAAAATAAGTATGTATTTTCTGTTTTGTATGTATACACCAAAAAAGGGAATACAGTAAACACTGTTAACTGATGGTACATGGAGGAGATTGTAATAATTGCAATAAAATAAAATATGATTTATTGAATGTAAAATGATAATCTGCCCTGTAAATATTCACTCAATTCACAATGAAAATTCTAATATATTGTTGTTGTTAGGTGTCATCAAGTCAGTACCAACTCATAGCGACCCTGTGCACAGCAGAACAAAACACTGCCCGGTCCTGGGCCAATCTCACAATTGTTGCTACTCTTGAGCCCATTGATGCTGCCACTGTGCCAGTACATCTCGTTGAGGGTCTTCCTCTTTTATTCTGACCCTAAACTTTACCAAACATGATATCTTTCTCCAAAGACTGGTCCCTCTTTACATATCCGAAGTATTAGAGACGAAGTCTGGCTATCCTGATTTCCTAGAAGCACTCTGCTGTACTTCTGACAACATAAATCTATTGGTTCTTCTGGTGGCTCATGGCACTTTCAATATTCTCCTCTCACATCACAGCTCAAAAGCATCAGTTCTTCTACGGTCTTCCTTATTCACTGTCCAGCTTTCGCATGCATGTGAGGTTATTGAAAATACCATGGCTTGGACCAGGCACACCTCAGTTCTC
>NW_006408614.1:1021769-1022335 GCF_000296735.1 Chrysochloris asiatica | reverse complement strand
GACAGCACATAAGGGAAAAGGTGTTTTGTGAAGCAGAGTCACAGGTCAGAGGTGTATGCAGAGTGTGGGTATCAAAGCACTGAAAAGCTGTGAGAGCCCTTCCTGGTGTGAGTGGTGGGACCCGTGGGCTCTTAAGTTTGTTACTAGCCCTGAGCATCTGTGACCCTTTGATATGGCCACAAAGCACAAGGAGGATAGCTGAGTGCCCAGTCAGGTGTATAAATCTAGACATGCAGAATGATGACCAGTGTAGTTGGATATCCTGGGCCTCTTTACCTCAAAATGGATGGAATTTAATGATAGGATGGAGAAACCCATCAGAGGTTCACGTTATATGAGAAGCTCTCATCACACAAAAAAGGTTGTTTTTTGTTGTTATTGTTGTCATTTTTTTAAAGCTAAGATTTTTTAAAAATGTAATTAATCTTCTTCCCTATCCATTTGCACTCCCCAAAGATAACAACTGTTGTCTATTTATTGTATATTTCCCCAGATATTTTCAGTCAATGTATGTTTCTTGTTTTTCCTCATACAAATAGGACAATCCTATATAGGCTATTCAAGGT
>NW_006408614.1:1002512-1020864 GCF_000296735.1 Chrysochloris asiatica | reverse complement strand
GTTTTGTTCTGTTGTACATAGGGTTGCTATGAGTCGGTACTGGCTCATTGGCACCTACCACCACCACCAACATCACTGAGAACAATGGATTAAACATGTAAATACGACTGTCTATTTGACATCACTGCTTGGGCATCCTGTGGAATTGACTCTTAACTTAAGAAGACCTGAATGAAATGTGGCATCATTGTCGACCTCATGTTCAAGTCCATTGTTGTAGCCTCTGTGGTAATCTATCTCACTGAGTGTCTCTCTTGCCCTCCCTGAGCCTTGTCTTCATCAAACACAATGACATCCACTGGTGGTAGATCCCTCCTGAAGATGGGCCCAAAGCAAGAGAATCACACAGTATTCTGTTGGGAGCCATAGGTTTTCCTTGGCTAACTTTCAGAAGTAGTTCTCCAAGCCCTTATTCCTAGTCTGTTTGGGAACTCCATAGAAACCTGTCCACCATGGATAACTCTGATGATATTTGAAATACTGAAGGCACAGCTTCCAGCATCACCACATGCAAACCACCAGAGTATGACAGATGCGCAGTGCACCTGGCATCGAGTAGGTGCTTAGTTAAAATTTGCTGAAGGAATGGGTTCCTATAAAGGAGATGGTCTGTGCATTCCATTGTCTTTTTCCCACTCATCCCTCTTCTCCAGATTACAGAGACGCTGGAAGCAGTCTCTGCCAGACCCAAAGCGCTGCCAAGACCAACTGAACAGGACTGTGTTTACCTCTCTCCTCAAGCCAGCTCACATGCAGGCAGACAGAACAATACAAACTATGACAGCACATAAGGGAAAAGGTGTTTTGTGAAGCAAGACCCAGGGCTCAGCTGGCAGCCATTCTCTTGGCAACGGCCAGTATGCATGGAGAAGTTTTCCTGGCTGAAAAAAAAAAAAGCAAGCAAAACTTCCTTGGTTTCTGAGCACTACAGCATTCTCTGGTTTAATGGGGCCCAGTGTTCAGCTGAGAATGTGATAGTTTCCATTTTGCATCAATGAAAAGAAGCTCTGGTGGTGCATTGATTAAGTGTTCAGCAGCTCTAACCAGGATGTCAGTGGTTCAAGCCCACCAGCTGCTCCATGGAGAAAACATGTGGTACTCTGCTTCCCAAAGATTCCAGCCTAGGGCAATTCTACTCTATCCTATAGGGTTTTTAGGAGTCAGAATTAACTCGAAGACAGTGGGTTTGGTTTATGTTACTTCCATCCCTGTATGACACAATTTCAGTCACTTTGCCCATTTTCTCAGTAACACAGGTGGACACATGAACAAGGCTCACTCCTTTCTTCCAAGTGCATTACACAGAAGACAAGGTAGTGCATTTCACAATATGTTTGGGAACTCAGATGAAGTCTACTTGTAACCGAGCAGAGATTGTTGGCAGACTGCGTTTCAGTCTCCACTTGACTGCTGACTCCCCGCCTTACCTTGAGCATCACCTAACTCCAGGTGATAGTTTTGTTGTTGTTGCTTTTGTTACATGCCATCAAGTTGGTTCCGACTCATATAAGAGTGACCCTGTATAAGGTTTCCAAGGAGCAGCTGGTGAGTTTGAACCACTGACGTTGTGGTTCAAACCGACCTTGCGGTTGGTCCAGTGCTTTATGTTACACCACCACCTCAGGGATCCAGCTGATAGTTTGTTGTTGTTGTTAAGTGCTGTCGAGTCGGTTCTGACCCATAGCGACCCTGTACAGGATTTCGAAGGCTATAAATCCTGACGGGAGTAGAAAGCCTCATCTTTCTCCCGCAGAACGGCTGGTAGTCTCGAACTGCTGGCCTTAAGATCCGTAGCCCTAATAATCACCATTTTATTCACTCACAAATATTTTGAGTCAACTGTTGTTGTTGTTGTTGTTGTTGTTAAGTGTCATTGAGTCAGTTTTGACCCATAGCGACCCTGTACAGGGTTTCTGAGGGTGTAAATCTTTACGGGAGTAGAAAACCTCATCTTTCTCCCGCGGAGCAGCTGGTAGTTTCGAACCGCTGACCTTAAGGTTCACAGCCCGATTCGTAACCACTACGCTACCAGAGCTCAACTGGTCCACCAAAATGTTATCTTACTGAAGCACTTTGGAAAATCAAAGACAGCAGACAAGTGGAGTTGAAACCAAACTGCAAATGACTTTACAAGCCATCAGATTGGCCTTTGCCCTAAGTGGCTCTTGTGTCTTAGTACATGATTCATGTCATGGAACTCCCACAGGGCTCCCAGCAAAGCGATGACTGGCTAGGATGGTGCCTGGCTGAGAGATGGAAGCTATAGCCACCTGGTACCTCCCAGCCCAGCTGCAGAGCAAACACTGCTTCCAGAACAGCCCCCTTCAGTGGTGTCAGAAGGCGTTAGATGACAGAGACGGGATCCAGGGTAGGGAGAGCAGAGAAAGCAGTGGGTTTCGAAGAGATGTTGAGAAAATTTCCCCCAAAAGTCTAAGCAGCTTGGAACACAGAGTTTTAGGAAATGGAACTGGTGATCAGAAAGGCGTGCAGTCTTGGCAACTTGTCAAGAAGTTGGGACCCAGTAGAGCAGGTAGCTCCACCCCACTGTTTCTGCACAGTGATGGTCCCGTGTATGCACAGTGTATTCAGCATCTATATGATGTTGTTGTTAGGTGCCGTCAAATCGGTTCCGACTCATGGCGACCTTATGCACAACAGAATGAAAACCTGCCTGGTCCTGTGTCATCCTCACAATTGTTGCTGTATCTGAGCCCATTTTGCTTTTGCAGTGTCTACCCATCTCACTGGAGGTCTTCCTCTTTTTCATTGGCCCGCCTATTTACCAAACATGATGCTGTCTTCAGACACTGGTCCTTAAAAATTCATCAGGAACTTATGTGAGCCTACCACAGCACTCAGAGCAGTCTAGCGAGTCAGAGTAGAAATGTGCTTACTGGCTGCCCTCTTGTTGATGAGGAAACCCAACCCAACCCATTGCCTTCGAGTTGGGACTCATAGGGACCCTACAGAATAGACTAGAATTGCCCCATAGGGTTTCCAAGGGTGTCATCTTTATGATTTATGGAGCATGGTGACACTATAGAATAAACACTGTAGTACTCAAATGCAAGGTCGGTGGTTCAAGCCCACCAGCCACTCCTCAGGAGAAAGATGAGACATTTTGTTCCCACAAAGATTTAAAGCCTCGGAAACCCTATGCTGTGATTTGGAACTGACTCCATAGTGCTTAACAACCACTGTCTTTATGAAAGCAGACTGCAACATCTTTCTCTCTTGAAGTGGCTGATGGGTTTGAACTACTGACCTTTTGGTTTTAGCAGCTGAGCACTTAAGCATTGTACTGCCACATTCTCAGCTGACCACTGGGCTCTAGCCTACAACTGGACTTCTCAGCGATTGGTGCAGTGTTCAGAAACGAAGGGAGTCTCGCTGCATTTGTCAGCCATGAAAACGGCTTGTCTGTGTCTGTGTGTACCAGCTGTTGCCTTGCAGAATACCCTTCTTCTTCCTTCCTGTGCTATGTGAGCTGCAGTTGGTATTGCTCTGTCTGCCTGTGTGTGAGCTGTCTTGGTGGAGCAGTGAACACACCCCAGTTCAGATGGTCTTGCAGCTCCTTGGGTCTTGTGGGCTCAGGCAGGCAGATGGAATGGCAGAACCCATTGTTGGGGGTCTCACTCAAGCACTGAGGAACTGGAAGGTCTGGGTGCAGACGTGGAAGCCCCCTCATAGTAAGGGCATTTGCCCTTGGTGTGGTTTAACCTTAGAAATTAGTTTTTCCCACTTGGGGTGGGGGTCTTTAGATTTTGAGTCGTCATCATAAGGAGGGAATAGACCTCCATGTTGAAAAGCCCCTAACACATATTTGGTCATTCCCTGTGCCTCCAGATCTGCAGTGGAAGTCTGGGCACATGGCGGAGAGCCTCACCAACATGCCCCGCCACTCCCTCTATATCATCATTGGGGCCCTCTGTGTCGCCTTCATCCTGATGCTCATCATCCTGATAGTGGGCATTTGCCGCATCAGCCGCATTGAGTACCAGGGTTCTTCCAGGCCGGCCTACGAGGAGTTCTACAATTGCCGCAGCATCGACAGTGAATTCAGCAATGCCATCGCTTCTATCCGGCATGCCAGGTGGGTGGCAGGAGTCTGAGTGGGGAGGAGGGGAGTTGCTTCTCAGACATATATTCTGGATACTGGGGTTCTATTAGCCACAGAATTTTCCCACCAGGAGAGGGTGAGCACTCAAGATGGTATTTTGAGCAAGATCATTAGGTACCTGTTGTTAAGTGCTGTCGAGTCAGTTCTGACCTACAGCAACCCTGCGTAGTGTTTCCAAGGCTGTAAATCTTTACAGGAACAGAAAGCCTCATGTTTCGCCCGCAGAACCACTGGTAGTTTCGAACTGCTGACCTTGAGGTTAGCAGCCCAACTTGTAACCACTACGCTACCAGCGCTCCTTTTTCTTGTCATAGATGCTCCATTTCGGATAAAGACCTTTGTAACTCACCTAAGGAATTTGGACTTCCAGCCTCATGGTGGGCAGTTTAAACCCATCAGTCACTCTGAGGGAGAAAGATGGAGGTTTTCTGTTCTCATAAAGATTTGCAGTCTCAGAAACCCTGTGTAGGGTTGCTATGAGGCCAAATCAACTCATTGGCAGTGAGTTTGTTTTGATTTTTTTTCTCTGCACTCGTAGGTTTGCCATGCAGGGTTTCCAACCCATGTCTGACTTTAAACCTTCAAACTCCATTTTCTAGTGCTATGCAAGTGAAGAAAACCAAACTCACTACCCTGGAGAGTCCATTCTGATTCATAGCCACCAGATAGAGCAGAGTAGAACTGCCCCATAGGGTTTCCGAGGCTGTAAGTGGTTTGGTGTGGCATTGTGAGTTAATGCACGGGACTGCAAAATCAGTTTCAACTGCAAGGTTGGTGGTTCAAGTCCACTAGTCGTTTCTCGGAAACCCTATATACGGTTGCTATGAGTCATAACCGATTTGATGGTACTTAACAACAACAAGTGGGTTATACAGGAATTTATGGAGTCCTGGTGTGGCTGTGGGTTAATGCGCTGGACTGCAAAGTTGGTTTGAACTCCAAGGTCAGCAGTTCAAACTCACCTGCTGCTCTTTGGAAACCCTATACAGGGTCGCTGTGGGTCAGAAACGACTTTACGGCACTTAACAACAAAAGCAGCATCAATAAAATCTTCAGAGAAGCAAATTGCCTCATGTCTCTGTCAAAGCAGCTGACAGGTTCAAACCATTTACTTTTCAGTTAGCAGCCCAATTAGTAACCAGCTGTACCACCAGATGTCCTCAGTGCAAGCTGGTCTTACTGTAAGCAGGCTCTCTTGGTAATGGGAGTCTTGGGTGGTGTAAATGGCTAAAGGCACTCAACTGCTAACCTAAAAGTTGATGGACCAAATTCACCGGAGATACCTTGGAAATAAGGCCTGGAGACCACCAGTCAGAGTCAACTTGATGACAATGGGGGGGAAATGTATTGAAGTCTTTCCAATATTGCAGTCATGGTAGTGGGTTTTTTGGAGGAGGGGGAAACATAAATTCTTTAACCCTGTGTTTTGCCTGGTGCCTGTCTGGCATGGTTCCTTTCAACCCCAATTCAACAACCTTGCATGAATTAGAATATATAATCGTGAGTGTTTGAAGCTAAAGGATCATATGAAATACACACTTTCTCCAAACTTGCCCACTGGATTCAACTTCTCTCTATACAAGGGGGTGATGGCGTTTCAAAAGATCTCAAATGAATGGACAGAATCAGACAGAAGTCAGGATGCGAAACAAGCCCCTTCCAGTCCGAGGGACCCAACCTGTTGTTGTTATTAAGTGTCTTTTGGTTCTGACTCCTAGCAGCCCCATATAGCGTTTCTGAGGAGTTGCTAGTGGGTTTGAACTGCTGACTCTACAGAGCCACAGCAGGAACTCTTTAAGATGGAAGCTTCTTCAACTTCTTTTTTATTGAACCCTGGTGGACTTGAAACAGTTAAAAAAAACAACCCCAAATCAGTAAACTATAACCTGGAGAAGGGGTGGTGGTGGGTGGTGGTGGGTGGTGGTGGGTGGTGGGGAAGATTGTTTAAATCACACTGCACTTCTAAAGAAGGTGAGATCTGGCCTCTGAAGAGACCACCCAGAAGTTGCATTTGCCTATTTGAATAATCATGGTCTAAGGCTGGCTTGGCAGGAAGCCCTGGGACTGCATTTCAGCTCTCCAGGATTCTGGGCATCCATCTCCCCTGATGTCCAGGGAATTTTGATATATACAAATCTGTTGGGACAAAGACTTTGTGGGCAGAGAACAACAATGCCTTGTGTGTATGTGTCAGAGTGTGGAGGAGGAGGTAGTGGTGGATAGGTGGGATTCAGGGTGGGTGCTGCCCCATTGTGGGCAAGCCCCTCTTTATTTGAACCCTTTCCTCCCCCTGTCCTTGTCCTTCTGTGGGGACTTCAGCTGGCCTTCCAGCCTGCACAATTCTCCTGAGAATGTGTCTGGAGCCCAGTGTTTCTCCAAGGCCAGTGAAGGTCTCCCTGGCAGCCTGTCTGTATTCTAGGCACCGCTGTGGATGTAACATCATCTTACCTTCCGTAGTTATGGGTCTCAGTAAGAACAAGACAAATCAATACACGCTTTCTTAAAACCAAGTGCAAAATTGTCACGCCTGAATGCTTGGCCAACATTTCCCTTAGAAGCTTTAACATTAATTTGAGCTTTGTGCTTGCTGAAATCCATTTTTATTTCCTCCTGCACGAAAGACTAATGTTTACACGCTTTTTGTGTTGAGTCTCAGAGAGTGTTAAATTTTGGTACATGCTGGAGAATCTATTCTTGGAATATTTTTATAGTTCCATTTGATTCTTGAATATAAGTCATTTTTACCACTGGCCTTTAAAGCTAAGACCCGAGGCTCTGTGTTTTTCTAACTCCAGTCTTTGTTCTTGGTGTGATTTCAGGTTCGGAAAGAAATCCCGGCCAGCGATGTACGATGTGACCCCCATTGCCTATGAAGATTACAGTCCTGATGACAAACCCTTGGTCACATTGATTAAAACAAAAGATTTGTAATCTTTTTCTTTCTTTCTTTCTTTTCTTTTTTTTCGAGGTGGGGTGGGGTTTATTTTTCAAAAAGATGGGATACTTCACTCATTTAAATATTTTTAAGGAAATAAACAGTGTAAGAAATTTCAAAGTTTAGCTGCTCAAGAGTTTTCAGTAGAATATTTAAGAACTAATTTTCTGCAGCTTTTAGTTTGGGGGAAAATATTTTAACAACGGAATTTGTGAAATCCGTAGACTTTGTTTTAATGGATTTTCAGCTTGCTAAACCGTATGTTCCTAGTTGTGTGTGCTTTTTCCATGGTAGACACTATCATAAAATCCAGATCTGTTCCTGGACTTGCTACACAGTAAGTCTAATCAAGGAAAAGTTTCTAGCTAACGTGAGTGCTGGCTTTCTGAGTAGAGTTAGGAAAAACTTGTAGAGTCTGATGCATAATACAGTATAACTGTTACTTACAAAGAATTCTGAAATATTCTTTTGTTTTTGAAAAAAAATAAAGCTAGTTAAAGTTACTATTCCTAACCTGACTGAAATTAACCTTTGCCTTATTCTGTGCATGGGTAAGTAATTCGTTTCCGTGCTGTTGTGTTGAACCTTGGGAAACATTCTTTTGAGGTTTTGAGTTTTTTGGTTGTTTTTGTTTATTTGTTTTCATTTTTTTGTAATAGTCAACAAACTAGGTCTTGAAATAAAACAAAACAAATGAAAAAAACAAAAAACAAAAACACTACACACCACAAAATGACCTGTAATGGAGGCAAGTTAAGAGCAAGTCGAATCTCTTTTTCTTTAAAATGTCGAGATTTTTATATGAGTAAGTTACAGTTTGTGTTTGAGGTTTTGTGGTTAAGAGGTAGTAAGTTTAGTAGAGGTCTTGCGACTTCAGTAGTGTGTATTTCTCATAGTGCTTTCTTTATGGCCAGGACATTTTTGTGGCTGTATTTGACTGGCAATGTATTTCTTCCACTCCCTGCTAATTTCAAAGAATATTGAATAAATGTTACCAAGTCAAAGATGCATTCGACTCTCTTGTTCATTTCAAATGATGTAACGCATTTTGGATTTTTTATCGATTGTCAAAAAAAAAAAAAAAAAATCCCTCTGTGTTTAGATTTTCAATATTTCAGGAATTACATCTGTTGATCCCTTGTGGGCACAAGTGTCTTGCAATTGTCTGTCCAGCATTGTAGGGTAAGCACTGAGCTTCTAACCACAAGGTCGGTGGTTCAAATCCACTAGCCACTCCTCAGAAGCCCTATACAGATCTTAACAACAAAAGCAGCAGCAGCTAACCTAGAAATGGGCCATTTGAATCCAACCTTCATGGAAGAACAAACTGGCAAACTATTGTGGTAAATATGGTAGGCCATTAGCCCTTAGGAACAGTTGTACTCCATGACCCGAGGGGCTGCCATGAGTTGGGGCTGACTTGATGACAGCTAACAACAACAACAACAACAACACATTTCTAATGGCTTCCAGGACCATTCCCTGAACCTTCTCTGAGGTCCCCTGACCTGCTGGTCATCGTAGAACAAGCCAGTGAACCATTTCCAACTGCTTATGAACATGAAAGGAGCTCTGATAGCGTAGTGGTTACGAATCGGGCTGTGAACCGCACGGTCAGCAGTTCAGAACTACCAGCTGTTCTGCGGGAGTAAGATGAGGCTTTCTGCTCCCGTAAAGATTGACAGCCTTGGAAACCCTGTACAGGGTCGCTGAGTTGGAATCGACTCTACAGCACATAACAACAACAACAATGAACATGAAGCTTCAGTTACCATATAGTCTACCCTACCTCACAGTGAGCCAGTATGTGTCAGAGTATACCTGTGTTCTAGTGACTGGTTTTCTTAAAGTTGATCACCAGGTCTTTCTTATGGGGTGCCTCTGGTGGGCTTGAATGTCCAACATTTTGGTTAGTAGCTGAGTGTGTTCTCTGTGAGCACTCTACAGGGACCGGTAAATATGAACGGTGGGGAATAAAACCAATAATTCTTGTTTTAAATTTCACATCACCATGTGCCAGCTAAATGCTAGGGTCAGTGGCAATCCAGAGATTTCCCAGCTGTGATCTGGCTTCAGGAAATGTCTTATCCCAGGCAATTCTGTATCCGTGTGAAGAAACAGGCTTAGCGAACAGGTCCTGGGGCCCCAGAGATTGTTAAGGCAGCTTACAGCCACCCTATATTCTATCCCATGTTCTGGCCAAACACTTCAGGGCTGTTTGTCACATTACATCCTCATATGGGAATGTTTGAGAGGACCACAAGAGGCCTTGAAACTTAGCGCTAGGGAGGATTTTGTGCATCAAAAAATGGTTGTAGAAGTATTTCCTTCTCTTAGAAGCAAGGGTGGTGAGACTGGTAGCGTAGTGGTTACGAATTGGGCTGCTAACCTGAAGGTTGGCGGTTCGAAATTACCAGCTCTTCCATGGGAGAAATAAGAGGTTTTCTGCTCCTGTAAAGATTTGCAGCCTCAGAAACGCTGCATAGGGTCGCTATGAGTCAGATCCGACTCCATGGTACTTAACAACAACTTTGGACATGTCTTAAGGAAGAACCAGTCCCTGGAGAAGGACATCATGCTGGGCAAAGTAGAAGGTCAGCAAAAAAGAGGAAGATGTACGATGAGCTAGACAGTGAAGGCTACAATGGCGCAGGACTGGGTGGCACTTCATTCAGTCATGTGTAGGGTTGTTGTGAGTCCGAACTGACTTGAAGGCACCTAACAAAAACAACCTCTCTCCAAACATCTGTCCTCAGTCCTATAAATGACACAGAGATGTGCCCACACTCTGATGAGTAAAGGATGTAGTTCAACATGCTAATGTTTTGGGTTTGTTGAAATGTTTGGAAGTGAAGTAAGAACAAAATATTGCCATGCATGTTGAGTATCCATGGAGACACATCTACCTGAGAGTGTCACTCAGACCTTATTTACGTTCATCTTCCTGTAGCAGAGTCAGCTCTGCTTGGTGAGGCAGTGCATAGATACCTTTGTTAGCAAGGAGATTGTCTAGAGGCCCTGGTGTGAGTTGAACTCCATATTCCCATTGGCCCCTTATCACCTTCACCTGGACAACATATGGGCTGCCCCATCTCCTTTACTTATTGATCTTCATTTGGAAGTTGCAGCTATCAAAAAAAAAAACAAAAAACCCAAATAAACAAAAAAACAAAACCCACGGCCCTTGAGTTGATTCCAATTCATAATAAATCTATAAGGCAGAGTTGAACTGCCCTCGTGGGTGTTTTGAGGTTGTAAATCTTAATAGGAGCAAACTGCCTCATCTTTCTTCTTTGCGGTGGCTGATGGGCTCCAACTGTTGACTTCTTAGCCTCCCAATGCTTAACCCACTATGTGCCCAGAGCTCTGTAACAGCCTCTCAAATAATTTCCTATTCCCTATATATGTTTTAGATTTTGTTCTTTATTCTAAAACTCCTTGAAATTGAGATAAGTATATATGTAACAAAGTATTTGGCATTTCCACACCCTTCACGTGTACCTCCCAGTGGTATTACTTGTATCCATCGTAGTCTCCAGCTGTCACCATGATCCATTTCCAAATTTTTCCATCACCCCTAACAGAAAGTCAGAGTCCCGGCCTTTAAGCAGTGGGTCCCCCTTTTTTCTTCCTTCCCCCCACTTCTGGTAACCAACCACTAAGATACAAGGACTCTTCTAGATATTTCATGGAGATGGGGACATACCCTATTTGTCATTTTGTGATTAGGTCATCTTCCATCGTCTGTGTATCCCATGTGTGCATTATCCATTCATCTGCTGCCACCATATGTGATTGCTTAAAAGGCTTGTTTGGAAAGTGGAACCATCTTTGATCAATCATAACTTGTCTTTATAAAGTAAATTAATCTCACTGCCATTGTGTCAATTCTGCCTCATTGTGATATTGTATAGGGTTTCTAAGGCTGTAAATCTTTACAGGAACAGAAAGTCTCATCTTTCTGTCTCAGAGCGACTGGTGGGTTTAAACCGCCAACCTTGCAGTTTGCAATCCAATGCTGATCTTACAATCCCACCAGGGATCTTTAAAGCAAATGAATGGAATCTGCTTATTCAGCTTATGAACTGAACTGTCAGCCTTCTGACCGTCTGAGGGGTAGACACAGAGCACATTTAAGATGTTCATTCTTTCTCTGGGACATTCAAGCATAGTATGTCTCACTGAACACTTTTCAGTGTCAGGCAGAGTCAACGGTGAGCCAGGTCAGCATGCAAAAGGATCCTGACTCCAGCTTGGAGCTTATTTGGGAAGCAGGCCTTCATCTAATAACCACACAAGCAAATATGGAATTGCATTCGAAGAGCCCAGTGAGGGAAAGATTGGTGTTTGTTGCCTTTGAGCCAGCTGTGACTCATCATGACCTGAGGTATAACAAAGCCAGCCATTGCCCCATCCTGTATCATCTTCATAATGTTTGGTATGTTTGAGCCCATTGTTGTGGCTTTTGGGCCAATCCACCTCATTTTTGATGACTCTCTACTTTACCAGAATGATGAGATTTTGGACATGACATCAGGAAGGACCAGTCCCTAGAAAATGACATCATGCTTGGCAAAGTAGAGGGTCAGGAAAATAAGAGGAAGACACCAATGAGATGGACTGACACAGTGGCAGCACCAATGGACTCAAACTTGACCCATAAGAGTGAGGATGGCGCAGGACTGGGCAGTGTTATGTTCAGTTGTTTGTAGGGTTGCTATGAGTCACAGCCAATTCAACGACACCTAACAACAGCTACTTTACCAACCATGATGTCATGTTCTGGTGATTGGTCCTTCCTGGTGACATGTCCAAAATTAACACTGGTGTGGCACTGTAGGATCAACACTGGATTACAAACCAGAAGATCAGCAGCTCAAACCCACCCGCTGCTCCTCGGAAACCCTATACAGGGTCACTATGAGTCAGAACTGACTCAATTGCACTTAACAATAACAGAAAATGTGGCAGAGTGGGCTAGCATCTTTCTTCAGCCATTTACTTGCTAATGTTTTTCAGGCAAGTAACTCTCTGGACCTAAGTTGCATAATCTGGAAAGTGGAAGAAATAGTAGTATGTCTCTTAGAGGATCTTGGCAAGACTAAGGTGACACAGGGCATACCTCTATCACCTGGCAAGCAATTACTGCTGTGGCTGTTGTTCTTACTGTAGATACAGACAGAATGATCAAGTCAGCTGATATGTTTGCTTGGATGGTTGATGGCTTTGATCTGCACTTAGTGCCCCATCTTTGTGTCACCAGTTCCCCTGAAGTACCTGGCACTTTCCCCTGTTGCAGCAAGGGTCCGCCATCTTGATTACATAGTTACTATGCAATACCTTTAAAAAAAACCATGTGATAAGTAAGAGTAGACACCCAACTGGGACTTCTTGAACTAGTGATGGTTTCATAATTACTAGGAGTCTGGAAAACCATGGGTGTTCTGGAAATTCTTTGCAGGGAAAACCTAGTAGACTTCTCTAGAAGTCAGGAAGCTTCTAGACCTGTAAGCTGGGTAGGAATCACTCAAGTAACTGGAGTAGAAGGGTGTGAAGCCTCGGCTGGGCTGAGGAACTCAAGTAAATGGAGTCTGATGTAGCCATCAACACACAAAGGTTAGGATAACCAGGCAATTCTTTGTGACCCAACATTTTCACCCCTGGGCAGATGTCCCAAAGCAATAAAAGCATGTATTTAAACAAAGCAAGAAAGAAAAAAGCTTGTGCAAGAGTGTTTATAGCAACTTTATTCATAATAGTTCTCAATGCAACAGAACACCCTAAAAAAGAAATGACAGAATTGCTGAATTATGCAGCAACACCTCTGAATCTTTCAGGCAAAAAACTTGAGCCCAAACATCCAGACACAGCAAAAGATGCAATGCATGGTTCCATTTCTGTGAAATTCAGGAAGGGGAAAAGTGAGTGGTAGAAATTCAAATAATTTAAATTCCCTCTGAGTGAGGAGGATGGGGGGAGGTCGACTGAAAAGGGGTCTGTTGTGGACTGAATTGTGTCCCCCAAAATGTGTGTCAAATCGGTTGGGCCATGATTCTTGGTGGTTTGGTAGTTATGCAGTGATGTAATGTAGCAGTTACATAATGCAACTCCACAATGTGATTTGTGACTTAGTCTCTCGTACTTTGGACATGTTGTCAGGAAGGATCAGTCCTTGGAACAAGACATCATTCTTGGTAAAGTAAAGGGTCAGCAAAAAAAAGGAAGACTCCCATCCCACTGAGATGAATTGACACAGTGGCTGCGACAATGGGCTCATATGACAACTGTGAAGATGTTGTACGTATGGTCCTTATGAGTCAGAACTGAAGCGAAGACACCTAACAATAGTTGTGAGGATGGCACAGGACTGGGCAGTATTTTGTTCTGTTGCACATAGGGTTGCTATGAGTCAGAGCCAACTCAATGGCACCTAACAACAACAACTTTAGGCCCAGCATTTCTTTGAGGGCTCATGTATCTTGACATCAACCTTTCCCCAGATCGAGGAATTTCCAAGTGCAACAACACTGCAATTTGAAGAGATACACCAATAAGAATACGGATGGAATTCTTGTTCAGTGCCATTAAGTCAGTTCCGACTCATAGCAACCCTGTATAGGGTTTCTGAGGTTTTTAAATCTCCGTGAGAGCAGAAAGCCTCACCTTTCTCTTGTGGATCAGCTGGCAGGCTCAAACTGTAGACTTTCTGGTTTACAGTCCAGTGCTTACCTTTTGGAGACTGTGCTCTTAAGGGTAGAATATTGTTGTTAAGTGCTGTCGAGTTGGATCCGACTCATAACGACCCTGTGTAAGGTTTTCCAAGAAGCAGTACAACAACAACATTCTACCCTTGGAGTCCTGATGTAGCACTGTAAGATAAGCACTGGACTGCACAGTCAATTTGAACCACAGTGTTGGCAGTACAAACTCACCACCACAACAGAATGAAACACTGCCCAGTCCTGTGCCAACCTCCCAGTCATTGCTACACTTGAGCCCATTGCTGTTGCCACTGTGCCAACCCACCTCTTTGGGGGTCTTCCTCTTTTTCACTGACCCTCCACTTTACCAAGAATAATGTCCTTCTCCAGGAACTTATCCCTCCTGATAATATATCCTAAGTATACGAGACAAAGTCTGGCCATCCTGACTTCTAGGAGCCTTTTGACTGTACAAACACAGATCTGATTGTTCTTTTGGCAGTCCACGGTACTTTTAATCTTCTCTTCTAACACCATAACTCAAATGAATCAATTCTTCTTTTTTTTGAATTTTCAAATTTTCACATTGTTGAGTTTTCACATGCATATGAGGTAATTGAAAATTCCATGGCTTGGGTCAGGTGCATGTTAGTCCTCAAACTGACATCTTTGCTCTTAAACACTTTAAAGAGGTCTTGTGCAGCAGATTTGTCTAATACAATATGTTATTTGATTTCTTGACTGGACCAATAAATACCATCAATATAAATGGAGAAAAGATTGAAGTTGTGAAAGACTTCATTTTTACCAGATCAACCAACATCACTCATGAAAGCAGCAGTCAAGAAATCAAAGGGTGGAATGCAACATCCTTAATCCCACCAGAGCCATGATCCTATGTAAGGGGTGTTTTCCTGGGGTCTGAATTGCAACACCATGTATGTTACAAGAGATATAAGAAGAGAGAAGTAAGCAGAGATAGAAGGACCAAGAAAGAAGAGGTAGAAGTAGAGTGTTTCCTTTGGACCTGGGGTTGCTGCACTTTGGAACTCTTGGATCAGTGGGAAGATGGATGCTAAGACACTTGAAATTTCTAAGCAATGCTGGACCTACTGCTATATTGTTGTTAGGTGCCATTGATTTGGCTCCAACTCATAGCAACCTTATGTCTAATACTGCCCAGCCCTACAACATCCTCACAGTTGTTGTTAAACTTAAGTCCACTGTAGCATCCACTGTGTCAATCTATTTCCTTAAGGGTCTTCCTCTTTTTCACTGACCCTCTGCTTTGCCAAATGTGGTATCCTTTTCTAGGAACTAATCCCTCCTGATACTGTGTTCAAAGTATGCAACACAAAGTCCTACCATCTTCACTTCCACAGAGCAATATGGCTGTACTTCTTCCAAAACAATTTGTTCTCCTGGCCGTCCATGGTACTTTCAATATTCTTCTCAACACATCAATTCTTCTATGGTCTTTCTTATTCGTTGCCTAACTTTCACATGCATATGAGGCAACTGAAAATACCATGACTTGGGTCAACTGCACCTTAGTCCTGAAACTGACAGTTTTGCTCTTGAACACTTTTAAGAGGTTTTGTGCAGCTGGGTCTACCCTAGATGCTGAAAGGAGAAAAGGAACTTTCACTAGAGCCAATGGGAATTATTCTCCTATAGCTGACACTTTGAATTGGGACTTCCAGCCTCCCAAACTGTGAGAAATACTGCCAGAATGCCCCTTAGAAGTGACGATACTAAGACTTCATCTCATATAGTTTGGATATGTTATTAAGAGGGACCAGTCCCTGGAGAAGGACTTCATGTTTGGTAAAGTAGAGCATCAGAGAAAAATGAGAAAGACCTCCAAAGAGATGGATTGGCACAATGGCTGTAGTAATGGGTACAAACATAGCTATGGTTGTGAGGTTGGTTCAGGGCCAGGCAGTGTTTCATTCTGTTGTGTATAGGGTTGCTATGAGTCAGTGCCAACTTTACAGTGCCTAACAACAGTAAAACCGCAGGAAGATATTTCTGTTTGTTAAAAGCCATCCACTCATGGTATTTTTGTTAAGAAAACACCAAAGAAACATTTGAGTGTATGGAAATAGTCTTGATTTGACTGATAGCCACAAAAGCCATCACACTTTTAAAACATACTGCATACTGACAAGCAAACATTTTACCAGTCAGTTCTGACTGGTGTTTTCCCAGTTACAAAGTAGTTACAGAGTACTCCATCTGCTCCATAGGGTTTTCTTTGCTGCAATCTTTAGAGAAGGAGGTTGCCAGGTCTTTACTTCATGGCATTTCTGGATGGGTTTGAGCTGCCACCCTGTAAGGTTATAGTCAAGTATAACCTGTTGGTACCAGCCAGAGACCCTTCATCAAAGTATACACTCAAACTTGTGTACTTTACTATATGAATTTTTTTTTTTTTTAAAGAAAAAGTTTAAAAAACGTTAAGACCAGTTTTAAAAGAGTCAGAGGAGGAATGGGTGGGGTGGGGCTGGAGAGGTAGGCAGAGACAGAAGACTGGGGTGGGGTGCGGGGAGAGGACAGGACAGGGAGAAAGCCAAGGTTCAATGTTGGTGGGAAGGAAGCTCACAAGTGATTCAAGCAAAAATAAAGTCCAGTTAGGATGTTTTGAAGCTCAGTTTCTGGGCTGAATCAGCAGCTCTGTGATTTTGTAATGTAGGTTTTGTTAGGCTGATGTCCTATGCTAGTTTTGAAATGTTTTAAATTCATAGATGAAACTTTCACCTACAGACTTTCACATTCTCAGACTACTTTGTGACAATAGAGACCAAGAGACGACCAATTATCATTTTTCTGCTGGCTGATTTGAAAATTTCTAAATTATTAAATAGAATCTTCATAGAATTGAAATCATTTTCTTATAAAATTACTGTAGGAGGAAAATACTCCATGGTCAAATGATCTTTTAATAAGCCAATTTCCTGTTCTCCCAACCCAAAAAGCCCCTTAAAATTTGAAATTCAGGTATTATGGTTCTCTTATAGGGTAGCCAAACAATTCTTGCAGTTTTTTAGACACATGTCTCCCCTGGGGAATTTCCAGCTAGCTCCTTCTTACATGATCTTTATTACAGAAAGATATCTGTAAATCCCATAAAGATACAAAGGGTATGAAGAAATACAAAGTGGTAAGTAAATCAAGCTGAATTTTAAGCATCTCTATGGTGTCACCCTAATGCTAGTGTGTCAGTCTATGAAGTCATTTGAACTACAAAGTCGGTGGTTCAAGCTTACCAAGCTGTTCCTTGGAAACCCTATGCAGGGTTGCTATGGGTCAGAATTGACTCAACGGCACTTAACAACAACAACAAAAGTGCTAGAGAAGCCCTAGTAGGGCAGTGGGTTATGTGTTGGGCTGCTCACCACAATGTCAGCAGTGCCAATCCACCGGCCACTCCACTTGAGAAAGATGAGACTTACATAAAGATTTACAGCCAGGGAAACCCTATATGGGGTCAATGTGCACTGAAATAAATTCAATAGCACACAACAATGACAAAATGTTAGAGACACATAAATACATTCTCTAGAGAAAACAACTTTAAAACTCAGTAACTAGACCAGGACTTCTTAACCTTTGCCCTATAGACATTTGGGACTCATTCATTCTTAGTCAGAGGTTGTAAGGGGGTTTGCCCTGCACTGTAGGATGTTTAGCAGTAGCCTTGACCTCTGTCTACTCATTAGATGCCAATAACAACAGCCAGTTGCAGCAACCAAAATAGCTCCAGACATTGTTAACAAAATACCTTCTGGGAACAAAATCACCCCTGGTTGAGAACCAGATGATCTGATTCCCTTCTCTCCTTCTCTTTTATCCATCTCTCCCTCCATTGACTCATTCAGTCCATTCGTGTTACAGATCCTCAGCGAGTGCCCACTGCGTGCTGTGTGCACTAGCTGTCTTCATGGTTTAGTGTATGGCTGTAACAGACCAATTCATTCTCTCACAAAGGGAAGATAGAAGCCTTAATCCAGGATACCTATTCAAGTTGGAGGATTTCTCTGTTGGTTCTATGCTGGGGACAGCATACACAGACCCTGGGTTGATCAGTGGCCCTGTGACATGGACGAAAATCCAACCCTGTGGCCCTCCTCAGGACTGTGAGCTATGGACCCTGAGGGCCAAGGAAGTGACCTCCTGATGTCCCGGGTTCATTGGATTTTGTGAACTTACTGATTGACTACCTCTGTATAGTTTTCTTTGGTCCTAATATTGTTCATTCTATGCTTCTAACTCCAGTAATTGTAGCTTCTGAGAAAATGGTTTCTTTTACAAGGCCTCTCTTAATGCCTCCACTGTGTTGGCAGTACGTGGAGTCCTGGGAACAAATCTTTCTGAGGAACAAGTGATAGCCACGTGGGATGAATGTCAGAACTGCTCCTTATTTGATTATTCAGTTATGTTTGATATCCATGAACAATAATGGGTTTGAAACCCCTTTTTAGTGCCGAGGCAGTAAAAGTTTCCTCAAATAATTCAGAAAGGCCAGGAACAGGTATATTGGGAATATGAGAAAAGGTTTTTAGAGAAAAACTACCCAAGGTTTGTAAATAAAGT